>NW_027043350.1:0-147342 GCF_036013475.1 Columba livia | reverse complement strand
AAAGAAAGAAGTAAGAAAGAAGAAAAAAGAAGTTAGAATGAAGTAAGAAAGAAGTAAGAAAGAAGTATGAAAGAAGTAAGAAAGAAGAAAAAAGAAGTAAGAAAGAAGTAAGAAATAAGTAAGAAAGAAGTTAGAAAGAAGTAAGAAAGAAGTAAGAAAGAAAGAAGAAAGAAGTAAGAAAGAAGTAAGAAAGAAAGAAGAAAGAAGTAAGAAAGAAGTAAGAAAGAAGAAAAAAGAAGTTAGAATGAAGTAAGAAAGAAGTAAGAAAGAAGTAAGAAAGAAGAAAGAAAGAAGTAAGAAAGAAGTAAGAAAGAATTAAGAAAGAAGTAAGAAAGAAAGAAGAAAGAAATAAAAAAGAAGTAAGAAAGTAGTAAGAAAGAAGTAAGAAAGAAGAAAGAAAGAAGAAAGAAAGAACTAAGAAAGAAGTAAGAAAGAAGTAAGAAAGAATTATGAAAGAAGTAAGAATGAAGAAAAAAAGAAGTAAGAAAGAAGTAAGAAAGAAGTAAGAAAGAAAGAAGAAAGAAGAAAGAAAGAAGTAAGAAAGAAGTAAGAAAGAAAGAAGAAAGAAGAAAGAAGAAAGAAAGAAGTAAGAAAGAAGTAAGAAAGAAGTAAGAAATAAGTAAGAAAGAAAGAAGAAAGAAGTAAGAAAGAAGTAAGAAAGAAGTAAGAAAGAAAGAAGAAAGAAGTAAGAAAGAAGTAAGAAAGAAGAAAGAAAGAATTAAGGAAGAAGAAAGAAAGAACTAAAATAGAAGAAAGTTAGAAGTAAGAAAGATGTAAGAAAGAAAGAAGAAAGAAGTAAGAAAGAAGTAAGAAAGAAAGAAGAAAGAAGTAAGAAAGAAGTAAGAAAGAAAGAAGAAAGAAGTAAGAAAGAAGTAAGAAAGAAGAAAAAAGAAGTTAGAATGAAGTAAGAAAGAAGTAAGAAAGAAGTAAGAAAGAAGAAAGAAAGAAGTAAGAAAGAAGTAAGAAAGAATTAAGAAAGAAGTAAGAAAGAAAGAAGAAAGAAATAAAAAAGAAGTAAGAAAGTAGTAAGAAAGAAGTAAGAAAGAAGAAAGAAAGAAGAAAGAAAGAACTAAGAAAGAAGTAAGAAAGAAGTAAGAAAGAATTATGAAAGAAGTAAGAATGAAGAAAAAAAGAAGTAAGAAAGAAGTAAGAAAGAAGTAAGAAAGAAAGAAGAAAGAAGAAAGAAAGAAGTAAGAAAGAAGTAAGAAAGAAGTAAGAAATAAGTAAGAAAGAAAGAAGAAAGAATTAAGAAAGAAGTAAGAAAGAAGTAAGAAAGAAAGAAGAAAGAAGTAAGAAAGAAGTAAGAAAGAAGAAAGAAAGAATTAAGGAAGAAGAAAGAAAGAACTAAAATAGAAGAAAGTTAGAAGTAAGAAAGATGTAAGAAAGAAAGAAGAAAGAAGTAAGAAAGAAGTAAGAAAGAAGAAAAAGAAGTTAGAATGAAGTAAGAAAGAAGTAAGAAAGAAGTAAGAAAGAAGTAAGAAAGAAGTAAGAAAGAAGAAAGAAAGAAGAAAGAAAGAACTAAGAAAGAAGTAAGAAAGAAGTAAGAAAGAATTATGAAAGAAGTAAGAATGAAGAAAAAAAGAAGTAAGAAAGAAGTAAGAAAGAAGTAAGAAAGAAAGAAGAAAGAAGAAAGAAAGAAGTAAGAAAGAAGTAAGAAAGAAGTAAGAAATAAGTAAGAAAGAAAGAAGAAAGAAGTAAGAAAGAAGTAAGAAAGAAGTAAGAAAGAAAGAAGAAAGAAGTAAGAAAGAAGTAAGAAAGAAGAAAGAAAGAATTAAGGAAGAAGAAAGAAAGAACTAAAATAGAAGAAAGTTAGAAGTAAGAAAGATGTAAGAAAGAAAGAAGAAAGAAGTAAGAAAGAAGTAAGAAAGAAGAAAAAAGAAGTTAGAATGAAGTAAGAAAGAAGTAAGAAAGAAGTAAGAAAGAAGTAAGAAAGAAGTAAGAAAGAAGAAAGAAAGAAGTAAGAAAGAAATATGAAAAAAGTAAGAATGAAGAAAAAAAAGAAGTAAGAAAGAAGTAAGAAAGAAGTAAGAAAGAAAGAAGAAAGAAGAAAGAAAGAAGTAAGAAAGAAGTAAGAAAGAAAGAAGAAAGAAGTAAGAAAGAAGTAAGAAAGAAGTAAGAAAGAAAGAAGAAAGAAGTAAGAAAGAAGAAAGAAAGAAGTAAGAAAGAAGTAAGAAAGAAGAAAAAATAAGTAAGAAAGAAAGAAGAAAGAAGTAAGAAAGAAGTAAGAAAGAAGTAAGAAAGAAGTAAGAAAGAAGTAAGAAAGAAAGAAGTAAGAAAGAAGTAAGAAAGAAGTAAGAAAGAAGTAAGAAAGAAGTAAGAAAGAAGTAAGAAAGAAGTAAGAAAGAAGAAAGAAAGAAGAAAGAAGTAAGAAAGAAAGAAGAAAGAAGTATGAAAGAAGTAAGAAAGAAGAAAGAAATAAGTAGGAAAGAAGAAAGAAAGAAGTAAGAAAGAAGTAAGAAAGAAGAAAGAAAGAAGTAAGAAAGAAGTATGAAAGAAGTAAGAAAGAAGAACAAAAGTAAGAAAGAAGTAAGAAAGAAGTAAGAAAGAAGTAAGAAAGAAGTAAAAAGGAATGAAGAAAGAAGTAAGAAAGAAGTAAGAAAGAAGTAAGAAAGAAGTAAGAAAGAAAGAAGAAAGAAGTAAGAAAGAAGTAAGAAAGAAGTAAGAAAGAAGAAAGAAAGAAGTAAGGAAGAATTATGAAAGAAGTAAGAAAGAAGAAAAAAAGAAGTAAGAAAGAAGTAAGAAAGAAGTAAGAAAGAAGAAAGAAAGAAGTAAGGAAGAAGTATGAAAGAAGTAAGAAAGAAGAAAAAAAGAAGTAAGAAAGAAGAAAGAAAGAAGTAAGAAAGAAGTAAGAAAGAAGTAAGAAGGAATGAAGAAAGAAGTAAGAAAGAAGTTAGAAAGAAGAAAGAAGTAAGAAAGAAGTAAGAAACAAGAAAGAAAGAAGTAAGAAAGAAGTGAGAAAGATGAAAGAAAGAATTAAGGAAGAAGAAAGAAAGAACTAAAATAGAAGAAAGTTAGAAGTAAGAAAGATGTAAGAAAGAAAGAAGAAAGAAGTAAGAAAGAAGTAAGAAAGAAGAAAAAAGAAGTTAGAATGAAGTAAGAAAGAAGTAAGAAAGAAGTAAGAAAGAAGTAAGAAAGAAGTAAGAAAGAAGGAAGAAAGAAGTAAGAAAGAAAGAAGTAAGAAAGAAGTAAGAAAGAAGTAAGAAAGAAGTAAGAAAGAAAGAAGAAAGAAGTAAGAAAGAAAGAAGGAAGAAGTATGAAAGAAGTAAGAAAGAAGAAAGAAAGAAGTAAGAAAGAAGAAAGAAAGAAGAAAGAAAGAAGTAGGAAAGAAAGAAGAAAGAAGTAAGCAAGAAAGAAAAAAGAAGAAAGAAAGAAGTAAGAAAGAGGTAAGAAAGAAGTAAGAAGGAAGTAAGAAAGAAGTAAGAAGGAATGAAGAGAGAAGTAAGAAAGAAGTAAGAAAGAAGTAAGAAAGAAGAAAGAAAGAAGTAAGAAAGAAGTAAGAAAGAATTAAGAAAGAAGTAAGAAAGAAAGAAGAAAGAAATAAAAAAGAAGTAAGAAAGTAGTAAGAAAGAAGTAAGAAAGAAGAAAGAAAGAAGAAAGAAAGAACTAAGAAAGAAGTAAGAAAGAAGTAAGAAAGAATTATGAAAGAAGTAAGAATGAAGAAAAAAAGAAGTAAGAAAGAAGTAAGAAAGAAGTAAGAAAGAAAGAAGAAAGAAGAAAGAAAGAAGTAAGAAAGAAGTAAGAAAGAAGTAAGAAATAAGTAAGAAAGAAAGAAGAAAGAAGTAAGAAAGAAGTAAGAAAGAAGTAAGAAAGAAAGAAGAATGAAGTAAGAAAGAAGTAAGAAAGAAGAAAGAAAGAATTAAGGAAGAAGAAAGAAAGAACTAAAATAGAAGAAAGTTAGAAGTAAGAAAGATGTAAGAAAGAAAGAAGAAAGAAGTAAGAAAGAAGTAAGAAAGAAGAAAAAAGAAGTTAGAATGAAGTAAGAAAGAAGTAAGAAAGAAGTAAGAAAGAAGTAAGAAAGAAAGAAGAAAGAAGAAAGAAGAAAGAAAGAAGTAAGAAAGAAGTAAGAAAGAAGTAAGAAATAAGTAAGAAAGAAAGAAGAAAGAAGTAAGAAAGAAGTAAGAAAGAAGTAAGAAAGAAAGAAGAAAGAAGTAAGAAAGAAGTAAGAAAGAAGAAAGAAAGAATTAAGGAAGAAGAAAGAAAGAACTAAAATAGAAGAAAGTTAGAAGTAAGAAAGATGTAAGAAAGAAAGAAGAAAGAAGTAAGAAAGAAGTAAGAAAGAAAGAAGAAAGAAGTAAGAAAGAAGTAAGAAAGAAAGAAGAAAGAAGTAAGAAAGAAGTAAGAAAGAAGAAAAAAGAAGTTAGAATGAAGTAAGAAAGAAGTAAGAAAGAAGTAAGAAAGAAGAAAGAAAGAAGTAAGAAAGAAGTAAGAAAGAATTAAGAAAGAAGTAAGAAAGAAAGAAGAAAGAAATAAAAAAGAAGTAAGAAAGTAGTAAGAAAGAAGTAAGAAAGAAGAAAGAAAGAAGAAAGAAAGAACTAAGAAAGAAGTAAGAAAGAAGTAAGAAAGAATTATGAAAGAAGTAAGAATGAAGAAAAAAAGAAGTAAGAAAGAAGTAAGAAAGAAGTAAGAAAGAAAGAAGAAAGAAGAAAGAAAGAAGTAAAAAAGAAGTAAGAAAGATGTAAGAAATAAGTAAGAAAGAAAGAAGAAAGAAGTAAGAAAGAAGTAAGAAAGAAGTAAGAAAGAAAGAAGAAAGAAGTAAGAAAGAAGTAAGAAAGAAGAAAGAAAGAATTAAGGAAGAAGAAAGAAAGAACTAAAATAGAAGAAAGTTAGAAGTAAGAAAGATGTAAGAAAGAAAGAAGAAAGAAGTAAGAAAGAAGTAAGAAAGAAGAAAAAAGAAGTTAGAATGAAGTAAGAAAGAAGTAAGAAAGAAGTAAGAAAGAAGTAAGAAAGAAGTAAGAAAGAAGAAAGAAAGAAGAAAGAAAGAACTAAGAAAAAAGTAAGAAAGAAGTAAGAAAGAATTATGAAAGAAGTAAGAATGAGGAAAAAAAGAAGTAAGAAAGAAGTAAGAAAGAAGTAAGAAAGAAAGAAGAAAGAAGAAAGAAAGAAGTAAGAAAGAAGTAAGAAAGAAGTAAGAAATAAGTAAGAAAGAAAGAAGAAAGAAGTAAGAAAGAAGTAAGAAAGAAGTAAGAAAGAAAGAAGAAATAAGTAAGAAAGAAGTAAGAAAGAAGAAAGAAAGAATTAAGGAAGAAGAAAGAAAGAACTAAAATAGAAGAAAGTTAGAAGTAAGAAAGATGTAAGAAAGAAAGAAGAAAGAAGTAAGAAAGAAGTAAGAAAGAAGAAAAAAGAAGTTAGAATGAAGTAAGAAAGAAGTAAGAAAGAAGTAAGAAAGAAGTAAGAAAGAAGTAAGAAAGAAGAAAGAAAGAAGTAAGAAAGAATTATGAAAAAAGTAAGAATGAAGAAAAAAAAGAAGTAAGAAAGAAGTAAGAAAGAAGTAAGAAAGAAAGAAGAAAGAAGAAAGAAAGAAGTAAGAAAGAAGTAAGAAAGAAAGAAGAAAGAAGTAAGAAAGAAGTAAGAAAGAAGTAAGAAAGAAAGAAGAAAGAAGTAAGAAAGAAGAAAGAAAGAAGTAAGAAAGAAGTAAGAAAGAAGAAAAAACAAGTAAGAAAGAAAGAAAAAAGAAGTAAGAAAGAAGTAAGAAAGAAGTAAGAAAGAAGTAAGAAAGAAGTAAGAAAGAAAGAAGTAAGAAAGAAGTAAGAAAGAAGTAAGAAAGAAGTAAGAAAGAAGTAAGAAAGAAGAAAGAAAGAAGAAAGAAGTAAGAAAGAAAGAAGAAAGAAGTATGAAAGAAGTAAGAAAGAAGAAAGAAATAAGTAGGAAAGAAGAAAGAAAGAAGTAAGAAAGAAGTAAGAAAGAAGAAAGAAAGAAGTAAGAAAGAAGTATGAAAGAAGTAAGAAAGAAGAAAAAAAGTAAGAAAGAAGTAAGAAAGAAGTAAGAAAGAAGTAAGAAAGAAGTAAAAAGGAATGAAGAAAGAAGTAAGAAAGAAGTAAGAAAGAAGTAAGAAAGAAGTAAGAAAGAAAGAAGAAAGAAGAAAGAAAGAAGTAAGAAAGAAGTAAGAAAGAAGTAAGAAAGAAGTAAGAAAGAAGAAAGAAAGAAGTAAGGAAGAATTATGAAAGAAGTAAGAAAGAAGAAAAAAAGAAGTAAGAAAGAAGTAAGAAAGAAGAAAGAAAGAAGTAAGGAAGAAGTATGAAAGAAGTAAGAAAGAAGAAAAAAAAAGTAAGAAAGAAGAAAGAAAGAAGTAAGAAAGAAGTAAGAAGGAATGAAGAAAGAAGTAAGAAAGAAGTTAGAAAGAAGAAAGAAGTAAGAAAGAAGTAAGAAACAAGAAAGAAAGAAGTAAGAAAGAAGTGAGAAAGATGAAAGAAAGAATTAAGGAAGAAGAAAGAAAGAACTAAAATAGAAGAAAGTTAGAAGTAAGAAAGATGTAAGAAAGAAAGAAGAAAGAAGTAAGAAAGAAGTAAGAAAGAAGAAAAAAGAAGTTAGAATGAAGTAAGAAAGAAGTAAGAAAGAAGTAAGAAAGAAGTAAGAAAGAAGTAAGAAAGAAGGAAGAAAGAAGTAAGAAAGAAAGAAGTAAGAAAGAAGTAAGAAAGAAGTAAGAAAGAAGTAAGAAAGAAAGAAGAAAGAAGTAAGAAAGAAAGAAGGAAGAAGTATGAAAGAAGTAAGAAAGAAGAAAGAAAGAAGTAAGAAAGAAGAAAGAAAGAAGAAAGAAAGAAGTAGGAAAGAAAGAAGAAAGAAGTAAGCAAGAAAGAAAAAAGAAGAAAGAAAGAAGTAAGAAAGAAAGAAGAAAGAAGTAAGAAAGAAGTAAGAAAGAAGAAAAAAGAAGTTAGAATGAAGTAAGAAAGAAGTAAGAAAGAAGTAAGAAAGAAGAAAGAAAGAAGTAAGAAAGAAGTAAGAAAGAATTAAGAAAGAAGTAAGAAAGAAAGAAGAAAGAAATAAAAAAGAAGTAAGAAAGTAGTAAGAAAGAAGTAAGAAAGAAGAAAGAAAGAAGAAAGAAAGAACTAAGAAAGAAGTAAGAAAGAAGTAAGAAAGAATTATGAAAGAAGTAAGAATGAAGAAAAAAAGAAGTAAGAAAGAAGTAAGAAAGAAGTAAGAAAGAAAGAAGAAAGAAGAAAGAAAGAAGTAAGAAAGAAGTAAGAAAGAAGTAAGAAATAAGTAAGAAAGAAAGAAGAAAGAAGTAAGAAAGAAGTAAGAAAGAAGTAAGAAAGAAAGAAGAAAGAAGTAAGAAAGAAGTAAGAAAGAAGAAAGAAAGAATTAAGGAAGAAGAAAGAAAGAACTAAAATAGAAGAAAGTTAGAAGTAAGAAAGATGTAAGAAAGAAAGAAGAAAGAAGTAAGAAAGAAGTAAGAAAGAAGAAAAAAGAAGTTAGAATGAAGTAAGAAAGAAGTAAGAAAGAAGTAAGAAAGAAAGAAGAAAGAAGAAAGAAGAAAGAAAGAAGTAAGAAAGAAGTAAGAAAGAAGTAAGAAATAAGTAAGAAAGAAAGAAGAAAGAAGTAAGAAAGAAGTAAGAAAGAAGTAAGAAAGAAAGAAGAAAGAAGTAAGAAAGAAGTAAGAAAGAAGAAAGAAAGAATTAAGGAAGAAGAAAGAAAGAACTAAAATAGAAGAAAGTTAGAAGTAAGAAAGATGTAAGAAAGAAAGAAGAAAGAAGTAAGAAAGAAGTAAGAAAGAAAGAAGAAAGAAGTAAGAAAGAAGTAAGAAAGAAAGAAGAAAGAAGTAAGAAAGAAGTAAGAAAGAAGAAAAAAGAAGTTAGAATGAAGTAAGAAAGAAGTAAGAAAGAAGTAAGAAAGAAGAAAGAAAGAAGTAAGAAAGAAGTAAGAAAGAATTAAGAAAGAAGTAAGAAAGAAAGAAGAAAGAAATAAAAAAGAAGTAAGAAAGTAGTAAGAAAGAAGTAAGAAAGAAGAAAGAAAGAAGAAAGAAAGAACTAAGAAAGAAGTAAGAAAGAAGTAAGAAAGAATTATGAAAGAAGTAAGAATGAAGAAAAAAAGAAGTAAGAAAGAAGTAAGAAAGAAGTAAGAAAGAAAGAAGAAAGAAGAAAGAAAGAAGTAAGAAAGAAGTAAGAAAGAAGTAAGAAATAAGTAAGAAAGAAAGAAGAAAGAATTAAGAAAGAAGTAAGAAAGAAGTAAGAAAGAAAGAAGAAAGAAGTAAGAAAGAAGTAAGAAAGAAGAAAGAAAGAATTAAGGAAGAAGAAAGAAAGAACTAAAATAGAAGAAAGTTAGAAGTAAGAAAGATGTAAGAAAGAAAGAAGAAAGAAGTAAGAAAGAAGTAAGAAAGAAGAAAAAAGAAGTTAGAATGAAGTAAGAAAGAAGTAAGAAAGAAGTAAGAAAGAAGTAAGAAAGAAGTAAGAAAGAAGAAAGAAAGAAGAAAGAAAGAACTAAGAAAGAAGTAAGAAATAAGTAAGAAAGAAAGAAGAAAGAAGTAAGAAAGAAGTAAGAAAGAAGTAAGAAAGAAAGAAGAAAGAAGTAAGAAAGAAGTAAGAAAGAAGAAAGAAAGAATTAAGGAAGAAGAAAGAAAGAACTAAAATAGAAGAAAGTTAGAAGTAAGAAAGATGTAAGAAAGAAAGAAGAAAGAAGTAAGAAAGAAGTAAGAAAGAAGAAAAAAGAAGTTAGAATGAAGTAAGAAAGAAGTAAGAAAGAAGTAAGAAAGAAGTAAGAAAGAAGTAAGAAAGAAGAAAGAAAGAAGTAAGAAAGAAATATGAAAAAAGTAAGAATGAAGAAAAAAAAGAAGTAAGAAAGAAGTAAGAAAGAAGTAAGAAAGAAAGAAGAAAGAAGAAAGAAAGAAGTAAGAAAGAAGTAAGAAAGAAAGAAGAAAGAAGTAAGAAAGAAGTAAGAAAGAAGTAAGAAAGAAAGAAGAAAGAAGTAAGAAAGAAGAAAGAAAGAAGTAAGAAAGAAGTAAGAAAGAAGAAAAAATAAGTAAGAAAGAAAGAAGAAAGAAGTAAGAAAGAAGTAAGAAAGAAGTAAGAAAGAAGTAAGAAAGAAGTAAGAAAGAAAGAAGTAAGAAAGAAGTAAGAAAGAAGTAAGAAAGAAGTAAGAAAGAAGTAAGAAAGAAGTAAGAAAGAAGTAAGAAAGAAGAAAGAAAGAAGAAAGAAGTAAGAAAGAAAGAAGAAAGAAGTATGAAAGAAGTAAGAAAGAAGAAAGAAATAAGTAGGAAAGAAGAAAGAAAGAAGTAAGAAAGAAGTAAGAAAGAAGAAAGAAAGAAGTAAGAAAGAAGTATGAAAGAAGTAAGAAAGAAGAACAAAAGTAAGAAAGAAGTAAGAAAGAAGTAAGAAAGAAGTAAGAAAGAAGTAAAAAGGAATGAAGAAAGAAGTAAGAAAGAAGTAAGAAAGAAGTAAGAAAGAAGTAAGAAAGAAAGAAGAAAGAAGTAAGAAAGAAGTAAGAAAGAAGTAAGAAAGAAGAAAGAAAGAAGTAAGGAAGAATTATGAAAGAAGTAAGAAAGAAGAAAAAAAGAAGTAAGAAAGAAGTAAGAAAGAAGTAAGAAAGAAGAAAGAAAGAAGTAAGGAAGAAGTATGAAAGAAGTAAGAAAGAAGAAAAAAAGAAGTAAGAAAGAAGAAAGAAAGAAGTAAGAAAGAAGTAAGAAAGAAGTAAGAAGGAATGAAGAAAGAAGTAAGAAAGAAGTTAGAAAGAAGAAAGAAGTAAGAAAGAAGTAAGAAACAAGAAAGAAAGAAGTAAGAAAGAAGTGAGAAAGATGAAAGAAAGAATTAAGGAAGAAGAAAGAAAGAACTAAAATAGAAGAAAGTTAGAAGTAAGAAAGATGTAAGAAAGAAAGAAGAAAGAAGTAAGAAAGAAGTAAGAAAGAAGAAAAAAGAAGTTAGAATGAAGTAAGAAAGAAGTAAGAAAGAAGTAAGAAAGAAGTAAGAAAGAAGTAAGAAAGAAGGAAGAAAGAAGTAAGAAAGAAAGAAGTAAGAAAGAAGTAAGAAAGAAGTAAGAAAGAAGTAAGAAAGAAAGAAGAAAGAAGTAAGAAAGAAAGAAGGAAGAAGTATGAAAGAAGTAAGAAAGAAGAAAGAAAGAAGTAAGAAAGAAGAAAGAAAGAAGAAAGAAAGAAGTAGGAAAGAAAGAAGAAAGAAGTAAGCAAGAAAGAAAAAAGAAGAAAGAAAGAAGTAAGAAAGAGGTAAGAAAGAAGTAAGAAGGAAGTAAGAAAGAAGTAAGAAGGAATGAAGAGAGAAGTAAGAAAGAAGTAAGAAAGAAGTAAGAAAGAAGAAAGAAAGAAGTAAGAAAGAAGTAAGAAAGAATTAAGAAAGAAGTAAGAAAGAAAGAAGAAAGAAATAAAAAAGAAGTAAGAAAGTAGTAAGAAAGAAGTAAGAAAGAAGAAAGAAAGAAGAAAGAAAGAACTAAGAAAGAAGTAAGAAAGAAGTAAGAAAGAATTATGAAAGAAGTAAGAATGAAGAAAAAAAGAAGTAAGAAAGAAGTAAGAAAGAAGTAAGAAAGAAAGAAGAAAGAAGAAAGAAAGAAGTAAGAAAGAAGTAAGAAAGAAGTAAGAAATAAGTAAGAAAGAAAGAAGAAAGAAGTAAGAAAGAAGTAAGAAAGAAGTAAGAAAGAAAGAAGAATGAAGTAAGAAAGAAGTAAGAAAGAAGAAAGAAAGAATTAAGGAAGAAGAAAGAAAGAACTAAAATAGAAGAAAGTTAGAAGTAAGAAAGATGTAAGAAAGAAAGAAGAAAGAAGTAAGAAAGAAGTAAGAAAGAAGAAAAAAGAAGTTAGAATGAAGTAAGAAAGAAGTAAGAAAGAAGTAAGAAAGAAGTAAGAAAGAAAGAAGAAAGAAGAAAGAAGAAAGAAAGAAGTAAGAAAGAAGTAAGAAAGAAGTAAGAAATAAGTAAGAAAGAAAGAAGAAAGAAGTAAGAAAGAAGTAAGAAAGAAGTAAGAAAGAAAGAAGAAAGAAGTAAGAAAGAAGTAAGAAAGAAGAAAGAAAGAATTAAGGAAGAAGAAAGAAAGAACTAAAATAGAAGAAAGTTAGAAGTAAGAAAGATGTAAGAAAGAAAGAAGAAAGAAGTAAGAAAGAAGTAAGAAAGAAAGAAGAAAGAAGTAAGAAAGAAGTAAGAAAGAAAGAAGAAAGAAGTAAGAAAGAAGTAAGAAAGAAGAAAAAAGAAGTTAGAATGAAGTAAGAAAGAAGTAAGAAAGAAGTAAGAAAGAAGAAAG
Source organism: Columba livia (assembly GCF_036013475.1). Classification (NCBI taxonomy): domain Eukaryota; kingdom Metazoa; phylum Chordata; class Aves; order Columbiformes; family Columbidae; genus Columba; species Columba livia. The sequence continues at coordinate 136,176 of NW_027043350.1, read as the reverse complement.
AAAGAAGTAAGAAAGAAGTAAGAAAGAATTAAGAAAGAAGTAAGAAAGAAAGAAGAAAGAAATAAAAAAGAAGTAAGAAAGTAGTAAGAAAGAAGTAAGAAAGAAGAAAGAAAGAAGAAAGAAAGAACTAAGAAAGAAGTAAGAAAGAAGTAAGAAAGAATTATGAAAGAAGTAAGAATGAAGAAAAAAAGAAGTAAGAAAGAAGTAAGAAAGAAGTAAGAAAGAAAGAAGAAAGAAGAAAGAAAGAAGTAAAAAAGAAGTAAGAAAGATGTAAGAAATAAGTAAGAAAGAAAGAAGAAAGAAGTAAGAAAGAAGTAAGAAAGAAGTAAGAAAGAAAGAAGAAAGAAGTAAGAAAGAAGTAAGAAAGAAGAAAGAAAGAATTAAGGAAGAAGAAAGAAAGAACTAAAATAGAAGAAAGTTAGAAGTAAGAAAGATGTAAGAAAGAAAGAAGAAAGAAGTAAGAAAGAAGTAAGAAAGAAGAAAAAAGAAGTTAGAATGAAGTAAGAAAGAAGTAAGAAAGAAGTAAGAAAGAAGTAAGAAAGAAGTAAGAAAGAAGAAAGAAAGAAGAAAGAAAGAACTAAGAAAAAAGTAAGAAAGAAGTAAGAAAGAATTATGAAAGAAGTAAGAATGAGGAAAAAAAGAAGTAAGAAAGAAGTAAGAAAGAAGTAAGAAAGAAAGAAGAAAGAAGAAAGAAAGAAGTAAGAAAGAAGTAAGAAAGAAGTAAGAAATAAGTAAGAAAGAAAGAAGAAAGAAGTAAGAAAGAAGTAAGAAAGAAGTAAGAAAGAAAGAAGAAATAAGTAAGAAAGAAGTAAGAAAGAAGAAAGAAAGAATTAAGGAAGAAGAAAGAAAGAACTAAAATAGAAGAAAGTTAGAAGTAAGAAAGATGTAAGAAAGAAAGAAGAAAGAAGTAAGAAAGAAGTAAGAAAGAAGAAAAAAGAAGTTAGAATGAAGTAAGAAAGAAGTAAGAAAGAAGTAAGAAAGAAGTAAGAAAGAAGTAAGAAAGAAGAAAGAAAGAAGTAAGAAAGAATTATGAAAAAAGTAAGAATGAAGAAAAAAAAGAAGTAAGAAAGAAGTAAGAAAGAAGTAAGAAAGAAAGAAGAAAGAAGAAAGAAAGAAGTAAGAAAGAAGTAAGAAAGAAAGAAGAAAGAAGTAAGAAAGAAGTAAGAAAGAAGTAAGAAAGAAAGAAGAAAGAAGTAAGAAAGAAGAAAGAAAGAAGTAAGAAAGAAGTAAGAAAGAAGAAAAAACAAGTAAGAAAGAAAGAAAAAAGAAGTAAGAAAGAAGTAAGAAAGAAGTAAGAAAGAAGTAAGAAAGAAGTAAGAAAGAAAGAAGTAAGAAAGAAGTAAGAAAGAAGTAAGAAAGAAGTAAGAAAGAAGTAAGAAAGAAGAAAGAAAGAAGAAAGAAGTAAGAAAGAAAGAAGAAAGAAGTATGAAAGAAGTAAGAAAGAAGAAAGAAATAAGTAGGAAAGAAGAAAGAAAGAAGTAAGAAAGAAGTAAGAAAGAAGAAAGAAAGAAGTAAGAAAGAAGTATGAAAGAAGTAAGAAAGAAGAAAAAAAGTAAGAAAGAAGTAAGAAAGAAGTAAGAAAGAAGTAAGAAAGAAGTAAAAAGGAATGAAGAAAGAAGTAAGAAAGAAGTAAGAAAGAAGTAAGAAAGAAGTAAGAAAGAAAGAAGAAAGAAGAAAGAAAGAAGTAAGAAAGAAGTAAGAAAGAAGTAAGAAAGAAGTAAGAAAGAAGAAAGAAAGAAGTAAGGAAGAATTATGAAAGAAGTAAGAAAGAAGAAAAAAAGAAGTAAGAAAGAAGTAAGAAAGAAGAAAGAAAGAAGTAAGGAAGAAGTATGAAAGAAGTAAGAAAGAAGAAAAAAAAAGTAAGAAAGAAGAAAGAAAGAAGTAAGAAAGAAGTAAGAAGGAATGAAGAAAGAAGTAAGAAAGAAGTTAGAAAGAAGAAAGAAGTAAGAAAGAAGTAAGAAACAAGAAAGAAAGAAGTAAGAAAGAAGTGAGAAAGATGAAAGAAAGAATTAAGGAAGAAGAAAGAAAGAACTAAAATAGAAGAAAGTTAGAAGTAAGAAAGATGTAAGAAAGAAAGAAGAAAGAAGTAAGAAAGAAGTAAGAAAGAAGAAAAAAGAAGTTAGAATGAAGTAAGAAAGAAGTAAGAAAGAAGTAAGAAAGAAGTAAGAAAGAAGTAAGAAAGAAGGAAGAAAGAAGTAAGAAAGAAAGAAGTAAGAAAGAAGTAAGAAAGAAGTAAGAAAGAAGTAAGAAAGAAAGAAGAAAGAAGTAAGAAAGAAAGAAGGAAGAAGTATGAAAGAAGTAAGAAAGAAGAAAGAAAGAAGTAAGAAAGAAGAAAGAAAGAAGAAAGAAAGAAGTAGGAAAGAAAGAAGAAAGAAGTAAGCAAGAAAGAAAAAAGAAGAAAGAAAGAAGTAAGAAAGAGGTAAGAAAGAAGTAAGAAGGAAGTAAGAAAGAAGTAAGAAGGAATGAAGAAAGAAGTAAGAAAGAAGTAAGAAAGAAGTAAGAAAGAAGAAAGAAAGAAGTAAGAAAGAAGTAAGAAAGAATTAAGAAAGAAGTAAGAAAGAAAGAAGAAAGAAATAAAAAAGAAGTAAGAAAGTAGTAAGAAAGAAGTAAGAAAGAAGAAAGAAAGAAGAAAGAAAGAACTAAGAAAGAAGTAAGAAAGAAGTAAGAAAGAATTATGAAAGAAGTAAGAATGAAGAAAAAAAGAAGTAAGAAAGAAGTAAGAAAGAAGTAAGAAAGAAAGAAGAAAGAAGAAAGAAAGAAGTAAGAAAGAAGTAAGAAAGAAGTAAGAAATAAGTAAGAAAGAAAGAAGAAAGAAGTAAGAAAGAAGTAAGAAAGAAGTAAGAAAGAAAGAAGAAAGAAGTAAGAAAGAAGTAAGAAAGAAGAAAGAAAGAATTAAGGAAGAAGAAAGAAAGAACTAAAATAGAAGAAAGTTAGAAGTAAGAAAGATGTAAGAAAGAAAGAAGAAAGAAGTAAGAAAGAAGTAAGAAAGAAGAAAAAAGAAGTTAGAATGAAGTAAGAAAGAAGTAAGAAAGAAGTAAGAAAGAAAGAAGAAAGAAGAAAGAAGAAAGAAAGAAGTAAGAAAGAAGTAAGAAAGAAGTAAGAAATAAGTAAGAAAGAAAGAAGAAAGAAGTAAGAAAGAAGTAAGAAAGAAGTAAGAAAGAAAGAAGAAAGAAGTAAGAAAGAAGTAAGAAAGAAGAAAGAAAGAATTAAGGAAGAAGAAAGAAAGAACTAAAATAGAAGAAAGTTAGAAGTAAGAAAGATGTAAGAAAGAAAGAAGAAAGAAGTAAGAAAGAAGTAAGAAAGAAAGAAGAAAGAAGTAAGAAAGAAGTAAGAAAGAAAGAAGAAAGAAGTAAGAAAGAAGTAAGAAAGAAGAAAAAAGAAGTTAGAATGAAGTAAGAAAGAAGTAAGAAAGAAGTAAGAAAGAAGAAAGAAAGAAGTAAGAAAGAAGTAAGAAAGAATTAAGAAAGAAGTAAGAAAGAAAGAAGAAAGAAATAAAAAAGAAGTAAGAAAGTAGTAAGAAAGAAGTAAGAAAGAAGAAAGAAAGAAGAAAGAAAGAACTAAGAAAGAAGTAAGAAAGAAGTAAGAAAGAATTATGAAAGAAGTAAGAATGAAGAAAAAAAGAAGTAAGAAAGAAGTAAGAAAGAAGTAAGAAAGAAAGAAGAAAGAAGAAAGAAAGAAGTAAAAAAGAAGTAAGAAAGAAGTAAGAAATAAGTAAGAAAGAAAGAAGAAAGAAGTAAGAAAGAAGTAAGAAAGAAGTAAGAAAGAAAGAAGAAAGAAGTAAGAAAGAAGTAAGAAAGAAGAAAGAAAGAATTAAGGAAGAAGAAAGAAAGAACTAAAATAGAAGAAAGTTAGAAGTAAGAAAGATGTAAGAAAGAAAGAAGAAAAAAGTAAGAAAGAAGTAAGAAAGAAGAAAAAAGAAGTTAGAATGAAGTAAGAAAGAAGTAAGAAAGAAGTAAGAAAGAAGTAAGAAAGAAGTAAGAAAGAAGAAAGAAAGAAGTAAGAAAGAATTATGAAAAAAGTAAGAATGAAGAAAAAAAAGAAGTAAGAAAGAAGTAAGAAAGAAGTAAGAAAGAAAGAAGAAAGAAGAAAGAAAGAAGTAAGAAAGATGTAAGAAAGAATGAAGAAAGAAGTAAGAAAGAAGTAAGAAAGAAGTAAGAAAGAAAGAAGAAAGAAGTAGAAAGAAGAAAGAAAGAAGTAAGAAAGAAGTAAGAAAGAAGAAAAAGAAGTAAGAAAGAAAGAAAAAAGAAGTAAGAAAGAAGTAAGAAAGAAGTAAGAAAGAAGTAAGAAAGAAGTAAGAAAGAAAGAAGTAAGAAAGAAGTAAGAAAGAAGTAAGAAAGAAGTAAGAAAGAAGTAAGAAAGAAGAAAGAAAGAAGAAAGAAGTAAGAAAGAAAGAAGAAAGAAGTATGAAAGAAGTAAGAAAGAAGAAAGAAATAAGTAGGAAAGAAGAAAGAAAGAAGTAAGAAAGAAGTAAGAAAGAAGAAAGAAAGAAGTAAGAAAGAAGTATGAAAGAAGTAAGAAAGAAGAAAAAAAGTAAGAAAGAAGTAAGAAAGAAGTAAGAAAGAAGTAAGAAAGAAGTAAAAAGGAATGAAGAAAGAAGTAAGAAAGAAGTAAGAAAGAAGTAAGAAAGAAGTAAGAAAGAAAGAAGAAAGAAGAAAGAAAGAAGTAAGAAAGAAGTAAGAAAGAAGTAAGAAAGAAGTAAGAAAGAAGAAAGAAAGAAGTAAGGAAGAATTATGAAAGAAGTAAGAAAGAAGAAAAAAAGAAGTAAGAAAGAAGTAAGAAAGAAGTAAGAAAGAAGAAAGAAAGAAGTAAGGAAGAAGTATGAAAGAAGTAAGAAAGAAGAAAAAAAGAAGTAAGAAAGAAGAAAGAAAGAAGTAAGAAAGAAGTAAGAAGGAATGAAGAAAGAAGTAAGAAAGAAGTTAGAAAGAAGAAAGAAGTAAGAAAGAAGTAAGAAACAAGAAAGAAAGAAGTAAGAAAGAAGTGAGAAAGATGAAAGAAAGAATTAAGGAAGAAGAAAGAAAGAACTAAAATAGAAGAAAGTTTGAAGTAAGAAAGATGTAAGAAAGAAAGAAGAAAGAAGTAAGAAAGAAGTAAGAAAGAAGTAAGAAAGAAGGAAGAAAGAAGTAAGAAAGAAAGAAGTAAGAAAGAAGTAAGAAAGAAGTAAGAAAGAAGTAAGAAAGAAAGAAGAAAGAAGTAAGAAAGAAAGAAGGAAGAAGTATGAAAGAAGTAAGAAAGAAGAAAGAAAGAAGTAAGAAAGAAGAAAGAAAGAAGAAAGAAAGAAGTAGGAAAGAAAGAAGAAAGAAGTAAGAAAGAAAGAAAAAAGAAGAAAGAAAGAAGTAAGAAAGAGGTAAGAAAGAAGTAAGAAGGAAGTAAGAAAGAAGTAAGAAGGAATGAAGAAAGAAGTAAGAAAGAAGAAAGAAAGAAGTAAGAAAGAAGTAAGAAAGAAGTAAGAAAGAAAGAAGAAAGAAGTAAGAAAGAAGTAAGAAAGAAGTAAGAAAGAAGAAAGAAAGAAGTAAGAAAGAATTATGAAAGAAGTAAGAAAGAAGAAAAAAAGAAGTAAGAAAGAAGTAAGAAAGAAGTAAGAAGGAAAGAAGAAAGAAGAAAGAAAGAAGTAAGAAAGAAGTAAGAAAGAAGTAAGAAAGAAGTAAGAAAGAATGAAGAAAGAAGTAAGAAAAAAGAAGAAAGAAGTATGAAAGAAGTAAGAAAGAAGAAAGAAAGAAGTAAGAAAGAAGTAAGAAAGAAGTAAGAAAGAAAGAAGAAAGAAGTAAGAAAGAAGTAAGAAAGAAAGAAGAAAGAAGTAAGAAAGAAGTAAGAAAGAAGAAAAAAGAAGTTAGAATGAAGTAAGAAAGAAGTAAGAAAGAAGTATGAAAGAAGTAAGAAAGAAGAAAAAAAGAAGTAAGAAAGAAGTAAGAAAGAAGTAAGAAAGAAGTAAGAAAGAAAGAAGAAAGAAGTAAGAAAGAAGTAAGAAAGAAAGAAGAAAGAAGTAAGAAAGAAGTAAGAAGGAAGAAAAAAGAAGTTAGAATGAAGTAAGAAAGAAGTAAGAAAGAAGTAAGAAAGAAGAAAGAAAGAAGTAAGAAAGAAGTAAGAAAGAATTAAGAAAGAAGTAAGAAAGAAAGAAGAAAGAAATAAAAAAGAAGTAAGAAAGTAGTAAGAAAGAAGTAAGAAAGAAGAAAGAAAGAAGAAAGAAAGAACTAAGAAAGAAGTAAGAAAGAAGTAAGAAAGAAAGAAGAAAGAAGAAAGAAAGAAGTAAGAAAGAAGTAAGAAAGAAGTAAGAAATAAGTAAGAAAGAAAGAAGAAAGAAGTAAGAAAGAAGTAAGAAAGAAGTAAGAAAGAAAGAAGAAAGAAGTAAGAAAGAAGTAAGAAAGAAGAAAAAAGAAGTTAGAATGAAGTAAGAAAGAAGTAAGAAAGAAGTAAGAAAGAAGTAAGAAAGAAGTAAGAAAGAAGTAAGAAAGAAGAAAGAAAGAAGTAAGAAAGAATTATGAAAGAAGTAAGAATGAAGAAAAAAAGAAGTAAGAAAGAAGTAAGAGAGAAGTTAGAAAGAAGTAAGAAAGGAGTAAAAAAGAAGTAAGAAAGAAGTAAGAAAGAAGTAAGAAATAAGTAAGAAAGAAAGAAGAAAGAAGTAAGAAAGATGTAAGAAAGAAGTAAGAAAGAAAGAAGAAAGAAGTAAGAAAGAAGTAAGAAAGAAGAAAGAAAGAATTAAGGAAGAAGAAAGAAAGAACTAAAATAGAAGAAAGTTAGAAGTAAGAAAGATGTAAGAAAGAAAGAAGAAAGAAGTAAGAAAGAAGTAAGAAAGAAAGAAGAAAGAAGTAAGAAAGAAGTAAGAAAGAAGAAAAAAGAAGTTAGAATGAAGAAAGAAAGAAGTAAGAAAGAAGTAAGAAAGAAGAAAGAAAGAAGTAAGAAAGAAGTAAGAAAGAAGAAAAAAGAAGTTAGAATGAAGTAAGAAAGAAGTAAGAAAGAAGTAAGAAAGAAGTAAGAAAGAAGTAAGAAAGAAGAAAGAAAGAAGAAAGAAAGAACTAAGAAAGAAGTAAGAAAGAAGTAAGAAAGAATTATGAAAGAAGTAAGAATGAAGAAAAAAAGAAGTAAGAAAGAAGTAAGAAAGAAAGAAGAAAGAAGAAAGAAAGAAGTAAGAAAGAAGTAAGAAAGAAGTAAGAAATAAGTAAGAAAGAAAGAAGAAAGAAGTAAGAAAGAAGTAAGAAAGAAGTAAGAAAGAAAGAAGAAAGAAGTAAGAAAGAAGTAAGAAAGAAGAAAGAAAGAATTAAGGAAGAAGAAAGAAAGAACTAAAATAGAAGAAAGTTAGAAGTAAGAAAGATGTAAGAAAGAAAGAAGAAAGAAGTAAGAAAGAAGTAAGAAAGAAGAAAAAAGAAGTTAGAATGAAGTAAGAAAGAAGTAAGAAAGAAGTAAGAAAGAAGTAAGAAAGAAGTAAGAAAGAAGAAAGAAAGAAGAAAGAAAGAACTAAGAAAAAAGTAAGAAAGAAGTAAGAAAGAATTATGAAAGAAGTAAGAATGAAGAAAAAAAGAAGTAAGAAAGAAGTAAGAAAGAAGTAAGAAAGAAAGAAGAAAGAAGAAAGAAAGAAGTAAGAAAGAAGTAAGAAAGAAGTAAGAAATAAGTAAGAAAGAAAGAAGTAAGAAAGAAGTAAGAAAGAAGTAAGAAAGAAAGAAGAAAGAAGTAAGAAAGAAGTAAGAAAGAAGAAAGAAAGAATTAAGGAAGAAGAAAGAAAGAACTGAAATAGAAGAAAGTTAGAAGTAAGAAAGATGTAAGAAAGAAAGAAGAAAGAAGTAAGAAAGAAGTAAGAAAGAAGAAAAAAGAAGTTAGAATGAAGTAAGAAAGAAGTAAGAAAGAAGTAAGAAAGAAGTAAGAAAGAAGTAAGAAAGAAGAAAGAAAGAAGTAAGAAAGAATTATGAAAAAAGTAAGAATGAAGAAAAAAAAGAAGTAAGAAAGAAGTAAGAAAGAAGTAAGAAAGAAAGAAGAAAGAAGAAAGAAAGAAGTAAGAAAGAAGTAAGAAAGAAAGAAGAAAGAAGTAAGAAAGAAGTAAGAAAGAAGTAAGAAAGAAAGAAGAAAGAAGTAAGAAAGAAGAAAGAAAGAAGTAAGAAAGAAGTAAGAAAGAAGAAAAAAGAAGTAAGAAAGAAGGAAAAAAGAAGTAAGAAAGAAGTAAGAAAGAAGTAAGAAAGAAGTAAGAAAGAAGTAAGAAAGAAAGAAGTAAGAAAGAAGTAAGAAAGAAGTAAGAAAGAAGTAAGAAAGAAGTAAGAAGAAAGAAAGAAGAAAGAAGTAAGAAAGAAAGAAGAAAGAAGTATGAAAGAAGTAAGAAAGAAGAAAGAAATAAGTAGGAAAGAAGAAAGAAAGAAGTAAGAAAGAAGTAAGAAAGAAGAAAGAAAGAAGTAAGAAAGAAGTATGAAAGAAGTAAGAAAGAAGAAAAAAAGTAAGAAAGAAGTAAGAAAGAAGTAAGAAAGAAGTAAGAAAGAAGTAAAAAGGAATGAAGAAAGAAGTAAGAAAGAAGTAAGAAAGAAGTAAGAAAGAAGTAAGAAAGAAAGAAGAAAGAAGAAAGAAAGAAGTAAGAAAGAAGTAAGAAAGAAGTAAGAAAGAAGTAAGAAAGAAGAAAGAAAGAAGTAAGGAAGAATTATGAAAGAAGTAAGAAAGAAGAAAAAAAGAAGTAAGAAAGAAGTAAGAAAGAAGTAAGAAAGAAGAAAGAAAGAAGTAAGGAAGAAGTATGAAAGAAGAAAGAAAGAAGAAAAAAAGAAGTAAGAAAGAAGAAAGAAAGAAGTAAGAAAGAAGTAAGAAAGAAGTAAGAAGGAATGAAGAAAGAAGTAAGAAAGAAGTTAGAAAGAAGAAAGAAGTAAGAAAGAAGTAAGAAACAAGAAAGAAAGAAGTAAGAAAGAAGTGAGAAAGATGAAAGAAAGAATTAAGGAAGAAGAAAGAAAGAACTAAAATAGAAGAAAGTTAGAAGTAAGAAAGATGTAAGAAAGAAAGAAGAAAGAAGTAAGAAAGAAGTAAGAAAGAAGAAAAAAGAAGTTAGAGTGAAGTAAGAAAGAAGTAAGAAAGAAGTAAGAAAGAAGTAAGAAAGAAGTAAGAAAGAAGGAAGAAAGAAGTAAGAAAGAAAGAAGTAAGAAAGAAGTAAGAAAGAAGTAAGAAAGAAGTAAGAAAGAAAGAAGAAAGAAGTAAGAAAGAAAGAAGGAAGAAGTATGAAAGAAGTAAGAAAGAAGAAAGAAAGAAGTAAGAAAGAAGAAAGAAAGAAGAAAGAAAGAAGTAGGAAAGAAAGAAGAAAGAAGTAAGAAAGAAAGAAAAAAGAAGAAAGAAAGAAGTAAGAAAGAGGTAAGAAAGAAGTAAGAAGGAAGTAAGAAAGAAGTAAGAAGGAATGAAGAAAGAAGTAAGAAAGAAGTAAGAAAGAAGTAAGAAAGAAGTAAGAAAGAAGTAAGAAAGAAAGAAGAAAGAAGTAAGAAAGAAGTAAGAAAGAAGTAAGAAAGAAGAAAGAAAGAAGTAAGAAAGAATTATGAAAGAAGTAAGAAAGAAGAAAAAAAGAAGTAAGAAAGAAGTAAGAAAGAAGTAAGAAGGAAAGAAGAAAGAAGAAAGAAAGAAGTAAGAAAGAAGTAAGAAAGAAGTAAGAAAGAAGTAAGAAAGAATGAAGAAAGAAGTAAGAAAAAAGAAGAAAGAAGTATGAAAGAAGTAAGAAAGAAGAAAGAAAGAAGTAAGAAAGAAGTAAGAAAGAAGTAAGAAAGAAAGAAGAAAGAAGTAAGAAAGAAGTAAGAAAGAAAGAAGAAAGAAGTAAGAAAGAAGTAAGAAAGAAGAAAAAAGAAGTTAGAATGAAGTAAGAAAGAAGTAAGAAAGAAGTATGAAAGAAGTAAGAAAGAAGAAAAAAAGAAGTAAGAAAGAAGTAAGAAAGAAGTAAGAAAGAAGTAAGAAAGAAAGAAGAAAGAAGTAAGAAAGAAGTAAGAAAGAAAGAAGAAAGAAGTAAGAAAGAAGTAAGAAGGAAGAAAAAAGAAGTTAGAATGAAGTAAGAAAGAAGTAAGAAAGAAGTAAGAAAGAAGAAAGAAAGAAGTAAGAAAGAAGTAAGAAAGAATTAAGAAAGAAGTAAGAAAGAAAGAAGAAAGAAATAAAAAAGAAGTAAGAAAGTAGTAAGAAAGAAGTAAGAAAGAAGAAAGAAAGAAGAAAGAAAGAACTAAGAAAGAAGTAAGAAAGAAGTTAGAAAGAATTATGAGAGAAGTAAGAATGAAGAAAAAAAGAAGTAAGAAAGAAGTAAGAAAGAAGTAAGAAAGAAAGAAGAAAAAGAAAGAAAGAAGTAAGAAAGAAGTAAGAAAGAAGTAAGAAATAAGTAAGAAAGAAAGAAGAAAGAAGTAAGAAAGAAGTAAGAAAGAAGTAAGAAAGAAAGAAGAAAGAAGTAAGAAAGAAGTAAGAAAGAAGAAAGAAAGAATTAAGGAAGAAGAAAGAAAGAACTAAAATAGAAGAAAGTTAGAAGTAAGAAAGATGTAAGAAAGAAAGAAGAAAGAAGTAAGAAAGAAGTAAGAAAGAAGAAAAAAGAAGTTAGAATGAAGTAAGAAAGAAGTAAGAAAGAAGTAAGAAAGAAGTAAGAAAGAAGTAAGAAAGAAGAAAGAAAGAAGTAAGAAAGAATTATGAAAGAAGTAAGAATGAAGAAAAAAAGAAGTAAGAAAGAAGTAAGAGAGAAGTTAGAAAGAAGTAAGAAAGGAGTAAAAAAGAAGTAAGAAAGAAGTAAGAAAGAAGTAAGAAATAAGTAAGAAAGAAAGAAGAAAGAAGTAAGAAAGATGTAAGAAAGAAGTAAGAAAGAAAGAAGAAAGAAGTAAGAAAGAAGTAAGAAAGAAGAAAGAAAGAATTAAGGAAGAAGAAAGAAAGAACTAAAATAGAAGAAAGTTAGAAGTAAGAAAGATGTAAGAAAGAAAGAAGAAAGAAGTAAGAAAGAAGTAAGAAAGAAAGAAGAAAGAAGTAAGAAAGAAGTAAGAAAGAAAGAAGAAAGAAGTAAGAAAGAAGTAAGAAAGAAGAAAAAAGAAGTTAGAATGAAGAAAGAAAGAAGTAAGAAAGAAGTAAGAAAGAAGAAAGAAAGAAGTAAGAAAGAAGTAAGAAAGAAGAAAAAAGGAGTTAGAATGAAGTAAGAAAGAAGTAAGAAAGAAGTAAGAAAGAAGTAAGAAAGAAGTAAGAAAGAAGAAAGAAAGAAGAAAGAAAGAACTAAGAAAGAAGTAAGAAAGAAGTAAGAAAGAATTATGAAAGAAGTAAGAATGAAGAAAAAAAGAAGTAAGAAAGAAGTAAGAAAGAAGTAAGAAAGAAAGAAGAAAGAAGAAAGAAAGAAGTAAGAAAGAAGTAAGAAAGAAGTAAGAAATAAGTAAGAAAGAAAGAAGAAAGAAGTAAGAAAGAAGTAAGAAAGAAGTAAGAAAGAAAGAAGAAAGAAGTAAGAAAGAAGTAAGAAAGAAGAAAGAAAGAATTAAGGAAGAAGAAAGAAAGAACTAAAATAGAAGAAAGTTAGAAGTAAGAAAGATGTAAGAAAGAAAGAAGAAAGAAGTAAGAAAGAAGTAAGAAAGAAGAAAAAAAAGTTAGAATGAAGTAAGAAAGAAGTAAGAAAGAAGTAAGAAAGAAGTAAGAAAGAAGTAAGAAAGAAGTAAGAAAGAAGAAAGAAAGAAGTAAGAAAGAATTATGAAAGAAGTAAGAATGAAGAAAAAAAGAAGTAAGAAAGAAGTAAGAAAGAAGTAGGAAAGAAAGAAGAAAGAAGAAAGAAAGAAGTAAGAAAGAAGTAAGAAAGAAGTAAGAAATAAGTAAGAAAGAAAGAAGAAAGAAGTAAGAAAGAAGTAAGAAAGAAGTAAGAAAGAAAGAAGAAAGAAGTAAGAAAGAAGTAAGAAAGAAGAAAGAAAGAATTAAGGAAGAAGAAAGAAAGAACTAAAATAGAAGAAAGTTAGAAGTAAGAAAGATGTAAGAAAGAAAGAAGAAAGAAGTAAGAAAGAAGTAAGAAAGAAGAAAAAAGAAGTTAGAAAGAAGTAAGAAAGAAGTAAGAAAGAAGTAAGAAAGAAGTAAGAAAGAAGTAAGAAAGAAGAAAGAAAGAAGAAAGAAAGAACTAAGAAAAAAGTAAGAAAGAAGTAAGAAAGAATTATGAAAGAAGTAAGAATGAAGAAAAAAAGAAGTAAGAAAGAAGTAAGAAAGAAGTAAGAAAGAAAGAAGAAAGAAGAAAGAAAGAAGTAAGAAAGAAGTAAGAAAGAAGTAAGAAATAAGTAAGAAAGAAAGAAGAAAGAAGTAAGAAAGAAGTAAGAAAGAAGTAAGAAAGAAAGAAGAAAGAAGTAAGAAAGAAGTAAGAAAGAAGAAAGAAAGAATTAAGGAAGAAGAAAGAAAGAACTAAAATAGAAGAAAGTTAGAAGTAAGAAAGATGTAAGAAAGAAAGAAGAAAGAAGTAAGAAAGAAGTAAGAAAGAAGAAAAAAGAAGTTAGAATGAAGTAAGAAAGAAGTAAGAAAGAAGTAAGAAAGAAGTAAGAAAGAAGTAAGAAAGAAGAAAGAAAGAAGTAAGAAAGAATTATGAAAAAAGTAAGAATGAAGAAAAAAAAGAAGTAAGAAAGAAGTAAGAAAGAAGTAAGAAAGAAAGAAGAAAGAAGAAAGAAAGAAGTATGAAAGAAGTAAGAAAGAAAGAAGAAAGAAGTAAGAAAGAAGTAAGAAAGAAGTAAGAAAGAAAGAAGAAAGAAGTAAGAAAGAAGAAAGAAAGAAGTAAGAAAGAAGTAAGAAAGAAGAAAAAAGAAGTAAGAAAGAAAGAAAAAAGAAGTAAGAAAGAAGTAAGAAAGAAGTAAGAAAGAAGTAAGAAAGAAGTAAGAAAGAAAGAAGTAAGAAAGAAGTAAGAAAGAAGTAAGAAAGAAGTAAGAAAGAAGTAAGAAGAAAGAAAGAAGAAAGAAGTAAGAAAGAAAGAAGAAAGAAGTATGAAAGAAGTAAGAAAGAAGAAAGAAATAAGTAGGAAAGAAGAAAGAAAGAAGTAAGAAAGAAGTAAGAAAGAAGAAAGAAAGAAGTAAGAAAGAAGTATGAAAGAAGTAAGAAAGAAGAAAAAAAGTAAGAAAGAAGTAAGAAAGAAGTAAGAAAGAAGTAAGAAAGAAGTAAAAAGGAATGAAGAAAGAAGTAAGAAAGAAGTAAGAAAGAAGTAAGAAAGAAGTAAGAAAGAAAGAAGAAAGAAGAAAGAAAGAAGTAAGAAAGAAGTAAGAAAGAAGTAAGAAAGAAGTAAGAAAGAAGAAAGAAAGAAGTAAGGAAGAATTATGAAAGAAGTAAGAAAGAAGAAAAAAAGAAGTAAGAAAGAAGTAAGAAAGAAGTAAGAAAGAAGAAAGAAAGAAGTAAGGAAGAAGTATGAAAGAAGTAAGAAAGAAGAAAAAAAGAAGTAAGAAAGAAGAAAGAAAGAAGTAAGAAAGAAGTAAGAAAGAAGTAAGAAGGAATGAAGAAAGAAGTAAGAAAGAAGTTAGAAAGAAGAAAGAAGTAAGAAAGAAGTAAGAAACAAGAAAGAAAGAAGTAAGAAAGAAGTGAGAAAGATGAAAGAAAGAATTAAGGAAGAAGAAAGAAAGAACTAAAATAGAAGAAAGTTAGAAGTAAGAAAGATGTAAGAAAGAAAGAAGAAAGAAGTAAGAAAGAAGTAAGAAAGAAGAAAAAAGAAGTTAGAATGAAGTAAGAAAGAAGTAAGAAAGAAGTAAGAAAGAAGTAAGAAAGAAGTAAGAAAGAAGGAAGAAAGAAGTAAGAAAGAAAGAAGTAAGAAAGAAGTAAGAAAGAAGTAAGAAAGAAGTAAGAAAGAAAGAAGAAAGAAGTAAGAAAGAAAGAAGGAAGAAGTATGAAAGAAGTAAGAAAGAAGAAAGAAAGAAGTAAGAAAGAAGAAAGAAAGAAGAAAGAAAGAAGTAGGAAAGAAAGAAGAAAGAAGTAAGAAAGAAAGAAAAAAGAAGAAAGAAAGAAGTAAGAAAGAGGTAAGAAAGAAGTAAGAAGGAAGTAAGAAAGAAGTAAGAAGGAATGAAGAAAGAAGTAAGAAAGAAGTAAGAAAGAAGTAAGAAAGAAGTAAGAAAGAAGTAAGAAAGAAAGAAGAAAGAAGTAAGAAAGAAGTAAGAAAGAAGTAAGAAAGAAGAAAGAAAGAAGTAAGAAAGAATTATGAAAGAAGTAAGAAAGAAGAAAAAAAGAAGTAAGAAATAAGTAAGAAAGAAGTAAGAAGGAAAGAAGAAAGAAGAAAGAAAGAAGTAAGAAAGAAGTAAGAAAGAAGTAAGAAAGAAGTAAGAAAGAATGAAGAAAGAAGTAAGAAAAAAGAAGAAAGAAGTATGAAAGAAGTAAGAAAGAAGAAAGAAAGAAGTAAGAAAGAAGTAAGAAAGAAGTAAGAAAGAAAGAAGAAAGAAGAAAGAAAGAAGTAAGAAAGAAAGAAGAAAGAAGTAAGAAAGAAGTAAGAAAGAAGAAAAAAGAAGTTAGAATGAAGTAAGAAAGAAGTAAGAAAGAAGTATGAAAGAAGTAAGAAAGAAGAAAAAAAGAAGTAAGAAAGAAGTAAGAAAGAAGTAAGAAAGAAGTAAGAAAGAAGTAAGAAAGAAAGAAGAAAGAAGTAAGAAAGAAGTAAGAAAGAAAGAAGAAAGAAGTAAGAAAGAAGTAAGAAGGAAGAAAAAAGAAGTTAGAATGAAGTAAGAAAGAAGTAAGAAAGAAGTAAGAAAGAAGAAAGAAAGAAGTAAGAAAGAAGTAAGAAAGAATTAAGAAAGAAGTAAGAAAGAAAGAAGAAAGAAATAAAAAAGAAGTAAGAAAGTAGTAAGAAAGAAGTAAGAAAGAAGAAAGAAAGAAGAAAGAAAGAACTAAGAAAGAAGTAAGAAAGAAGTAAGAAAGAATTATGAGAGAAGTAAGAATGAAGAAAAAAAGAAGTAAGAAAGAAGTAAGAAAGAAGTAAGAAAGAAAGAAGAAAGAAGAAAGAAAGAAGTAAGAAAGAAGTAAGAAAGAAGTAAGAAATAAGTAAGAAAGAAAGAAGAAAGAAGTAAGAAAGAAGTAAGAAAGAAGTAAGAAAGAAAGAAGAAAGAAGTAAGAAAGAAGTAAGAAAGAAGAAAGAAAGAATTAAGGAAGAAGAAAGAAAGAACTAAAATAGAAGAAAGTTAGAAGTAAGAAAGATGTAAGAAAGAAAGAAGAAAGAAGTAAGAAAGAAGTAAGAAAGAAGAAAAAAGAAGTTAGAATGAAGTAAGAAAGAAGTAAGAAAGAAGTAAGAAAGAAGTAAGAAAGAAGTAAGAAAGAAGAAAGAAAGAAGTAAGAAAGAATTATGAAAGAAGTAAGAATGAAGAAAAAAAGAAGTAAGAAATAAGTAAGAGAGAAGTTAGAAAGAAGTAAGAAAGGAGTAAAAAAGAAGTAAGAAAGAAGTAAGAAAGAAGTAAGAAATAAGTAAGAAAGAAAGAAGAAAGAAGTAAGAAAGATGTAAGAAAGAAGTAAGAAAGAAAGAAGAAAGAAGTAAGAAAGAAGTAAGAAAGAAGAAAGAAAGAATTAAGGAAGAAGAAAGAAAGAACTAAAATAGAAGAAAGTTAGAAGTAAGAAAGATGTAAGAAAGAAAGAAGAAAGAAGTAAGAAAGAAGTAAGAAAGAAAGAAGAAAGAAGTAAGAAAGAAGTAAGAAAGAAAGAAGAAAGAAGTAAGAAAGAAGTAAGAAAGAAGAAAAAAGAAGTTAGAATGAAGAAAGAAAGAAGTAAGAAAGAAGTAAGAAAGAAGAAAGAAAGAAGTAAGAAAGAAGTAAGAAAGAAGAAAAAAGAAGTTAGAATGAAGTAAGAAAGAAGTAAGAAAGAAGTAAGAAAGAAGTAAGAAAGAAGTAAGAAAGAAGAAAGAAAGAAGAAAGAAAGAACTAAGAAAGAAGTAAGAAAGAAGTAAGAAAGAATTATGAAAGAAGTAAGAATGAAGAAAAAAAGAAGTAAGAAAGAAGTAAGAAAGAAGTAAGAAAGAAAGAAGAAAGAAGAAAGAAAGAAGTAAGAAAGAAGTAAGAAAGAAGTAAGAAATAAGTAAGAAAGAAAGAAGAAAGAAGTAAGAAAGAAGTAAGAAAGAAGTAAGAAAGAAAGAAGAAAGAAGTAAGAAAGAAGTAAGAAAGAAGAAAGAAAGAATTAAGGAAGAAGAAAGAAAGAACTAAAATAGAAGAAAGTTAGAAGTAAGAAAGATGTAAGAAAGAAAGAAGAAAGAAGTAAGAAAGAAGTAAGAAAGAAGAAAAAAAAGTTAGAATGAAGTAAGAAAGAAGTAAGAAAGAAGTAAGAAAGAAGTAAGAAAGAAGTAAGAAAGAAGTAAGAAAGAAGAAAGAAAGAAGTAAGAAAGAATTATGAAAGAAGTAAGAATGAAGAAAAAAAGAAGTAAGAAAGAAGTAAGAAAGAAGTAAGAAAGAAAGAAGAAAGAAGAAAGAAAGAAGTAAGAAAGAAGTAAGAAAGAAGTAAGAAATAAGTAAGAAAGAAAGAAGAAAGAAGTAAGAAAGAAGTAAGAAAGAAGTAAGAAAGAAAGAAGAAAGAAGTAAGAAAGAAGTAAGAAAGAAGAAAGAAAGAATTAAGGAAGAAGAAAGAAAGAACTAAAATAGAAGAAAGTTAGAAGTAAGAAAGATGTAAGAAAGAAAGAAGAAAGAAGTAAGAAAGAAGTAAGAAAGAAAGAAGAAAGAAGTAAGAAAGAAGTAAGAAAGAAAGAAGAAAGAAGTAAGAAAGAAGTAAGAAAGAAGAAAAAAGAAGTTAGAATGAAGTAAGAAAGAAGTAAGAAAGAAGTAAGAAAGAAGAAAGAAAGAAGTAAGAAAGAAGTAAGAAAGAATTAAGAAAGAAGTAAGAAAGAAAGAAGAAAGAAATAAAAAAGAAGTAAGAAAGTAGTAAGAAAGAAGTAAGAAAGAAGAAAGAAAGAAGAAAGAAAGAACTAAGAAAGAACTAAGAAGGAAGTAAGAAAGAATTATGAAAGAAGTAAGAATGAAGAAAAAAAGAAGTAAGAAAGAAGTAAGAAAGAAGTAAGAAAGAAAGAAGAAAGAAGAAAGAAAGAAGTAAGAAAGAAGTAAGAAAGAAGTAAGAAATAAGTAAGAAAGAAAGAAGAAAGAAGTAAGAAAGAAGTAAGAAAGAAGTAAGAAAGAAAGAAGAAAGAAGTAAGAAAGAAGTAAGAAAGAAGAAAGAAAGAATTAAGGAAGAAGAAAGAAAGAATTAAAATGGAAGAAAGTTAGAAGTAAGAAAGATGTAAGAAAGAATGAAGAAAGAAGTAAGAAAGAAGTAAGAAAGAAGAAAAAAGAAGTTAGAATGAAGTAAGAAAGAAGTAAGAAAGAAGTAAGAAAGAAGTAAGAAAGAAGTAAGAAAGAAGTAAGAAAGAAGTAAGAAAGAAGAAAGAAAGAAGAAAGAAAGAACTAAGAAAGAAGTAAGAAAGAAGTAAGAAAGAATTATGAAAGAAGTAAGAATGAAGAAAAAAAGAAGTAAGAAAGAAGTAAGAAAGAAGTAAGAAAGAAAGAAGAAAGAAGAAAGAAAGAAGTAAGAAAGAAGTAAGAAAGAAGTAAGAAATAAGTAAGAAAGAAAGAAGAAAGAAGTAAGAAAGAAGTAAGAAAGAAGTAAGAAAGAAAGAAGAAAGAAGTAAGAAAGAAGTAAGAAAGAAGAAAGAAAGAATTAAGGAAGAAGAAAGAAAGAACTAAAATAGAAGAAAGTTAGAAGTAAGAAAGATGTAAGAAAGAAAGAAGAAAGAAGTAAGAAAGAAGTAAGAAAAAAGAAAAAAGAAGTTAGAATGAAGTAAGAAAGAAGTAAGAAAGAAGTAAGAAAGAAGTAAGAAAGAAGTAAGAAAGAAGTAAGAAAGAAGAAAGAAAGAAGTAAGAAAGAAATATGAAAGAAGTAAGAATGAAGAAAAAAAGAAGTAAGAAAGAAGTAAGAAAGAAGTAAGAAAGAAAGAAGAAAGAAGAAAGAAAGAAGTAAGAAAGAAGTAAGAAATAAGTAAGAAAGAAAGAAGAAAGAAGTAAGAAAGAAGTAAGAAAGAAGTAAGAAAGAAAGAAGAAAGAAGTAAGAAAGAAGTAAGAAAGAAGAAAGAAAGAATTAAGGAAGAAGAAAGAAAGAACTAAAATAGAAGAAAGTTAGAAGTAAGAAAGATGGAAGAAAGAAAGAAGAAAGAAGTAAGAAAGAAGTAAGAAAGAAGAAAAAAGAAGTTAGAATGAAGTAAGAAAGAAGTAAGAAAGAAGTAAGAAAGAAGTAAGAAAGAAGTAAGAAAGAAGTAAGAAAGAAAGAAGTAAGAAAGAAGTAAGAAAGAAGTAAGAAAGAAGTAAGAAAGAAGTAAGAAAGAAGTAAGAAAGAAAGAAGAAAGAAGTAAGAAAAAAAGAAGGAAGAAGTATGAAAGAAGTAAGAAAGAAGAAAGAAAGAAGTAAGAAAGAAGAAAGAAAGAAGAAAGAAAGAAGTAGGAAAGAAAGAAGTAAGAAAGAAGTAAGAAAGAAGTAAGAAAGAAGTAAGAAAGAAGTAAGAAGGAATGAAGAAAGAAGTAAGAAAGAAGTTAGAAAGAAGAAAGAAGTAAGAAAGAAGTAAGAAACAAGAAAGAAAGAAGTAAGAAAGAAGTAAGAAAGAAGAAAGAAAGAATTGAGGAAGAAGAAAGAAAGAACTAAAACAGAAGAAAGTTAGAAGTAAGAAAGATGTAAGAAAGAAAGAAGAAAGAAGTAAGAAAGAAGTAAGAAAGAAGAAAAAAGAAGTTAGAATGAAGTAAGAAAGAAGTAAGAAAGAAGTAAGAAAGAAAGAAGAAAGAAGTAAGAAAGAAGTAAGAAAGAAGTAAGAAAGAAGAAAGAAAGAAGTAAGAAAGAATTATGAAAGAAGTAAGAAAGAAGAAAAAAAGAAGTAAGAAAGAAGTAAGAAAGAAGTAAGAAAGAAAGAAGAAAGAAGAAAGAAAGAAGTAAGAAAGAAGTAAGAAAGAAGTAAGAAAGAAGTAAGAAAGAAGTAAGAAAGAATGAAGAAAGAAGTAAGAAAAAAAGAAGAAAGAAGTATGAAAGAAGTAAGAAAGAAGAAAGAAAGAAGTAAGAAAGAAGTAAGAAAGAAGTAAGAAAGAAAGAAGAAAGAAGTAAGAAAGAAGTAAGAAAGAAAGAAGAAAGAAGTAAGAAAGAAGTAAGAAAGAAGAAAAAAGAAGTTAGAATGAAGTAAGAAAGAAGTAAGAAAGAAGTATGAAAGAAGTAAGAAAGAAGAAAAAAAGAAGTAAGAAAGAAGTAAGAAAGAAGTAAGAAAGAAGTAAGAAAGAAGTAAGAAAGAAGTAAGAAAGAAAGAAGAAAGAAGTAAGAAAGAAGTAAGAAAGAAAGAAGAAAGAAGTAAGAAAGAAGTAAGAAAGAAGAAAAAAGAAGTTAGAATGAAGTAAGAAAGAAGTAAGAAAGAAGTAAGAAAGAAGAAAGAAAGAAGTAAGAAAGAAGTAAGAAAGAATTAAGAAAGAAGTAAGAAAGAAAGAAGAAAGAAATAAAAAAGAAGTAAGAAAGTAGTAAGAAAGAAGTAAGAAAGAAGAAAGAAAGAAGAAAGAAAGAATTAAGAAAGAAGTAAGAAAGAAGTAAGAAAGAATTATGAAAGAAGTAAGAATGAAGAAAAAAAGAAGTAAGAAAGAATTAAGAAAGAAGTAAGAAAGAAAGAAGAAAGAAGAAAGAAAGAAGTAAGAAAGAAGTAAGAGAGAAGTAAGAAATAAGTAAGAAAGAAAGAAGAAAGAAGTAAGAAAGAAGTAAGAAAGAAGTAAGAAAGAAAGAAGAAAGAAGTAAGAAAGAAGTAAGAAAGAAGAAAGAAAGAATTAAGGAAGAAGAAAGAAAGAACTAAAATAGAAGAAAGTTAGAAGTAAGAAAGATGTAAGAAAGAAAGAAGAAAGAAGTAAGAAAGAAGTAAGAAAGAAGAAAAAAGAAGTTAGAAGTAAGAAAGAAGTAAGAAAGAAGTAAGAAAGAAGTAAGAAAGAAGTAAGAAAGAAGTAAGAAAGAAGAAAGAAAGAAGTAAGAAAGAATTATGAAAGAAGTAAGAATGAAGAAAAAAAGAAGTAAGAAAGAAGTAAGAAAGAAGTAAGAAAGAAAGAAGAAAGAAGAAAGAAAGAAGTAAGAAAGAAGTAAGAAAGAAGTAAGAAAGAAGTAAGAAAGAAAGAAGAAAGAAGTAAGAAAGAAGTAAGAAAGAAGTAAGAAAGAAAGAAGAAAGAAGTAAGAAAGAAGTAAGAAAGAAGAAAGAAAGAATTAAGGAAGAAGAAAGAAAGAACTAAAAAAGAAGAAAGAAGTAAGAAAGATGTAAGACAGAAAGAATAAAGAAGTAAGAAAGAAGTAAGAAAGAAAGAAGAAAGAAGTAAGAAAGAAGTAAGAAAGAAAGAAGAAAGAAGTAAGAAAGAAGTAAGAAAGAAGAAAAAAGAAGTTAGAATGAAGTAAGAAAGAAGTAAGAAAGAAGTAAGAAAGAAGAAAGAAAGAAAGAAGAAAGAAATAAAAAGAAGTAAGAAAGTAGTAAGAAAGAAGTAAGAAAGAAGTAAGAAAGAAGAAAGAAAGAAGTAAGAAAGAAGTAAGAAAGAATTAAGAAAGAAGTAAGAAAGAAAGAAGAAAGAAATAAAAAAGAAGTAAGAAAGTAGTAAGAAAGAAGTAAGAAAGAAGAAAGAAAGAAGAAAGAAAGAACTAAGAAAGAAGTAAGAAAGAAGTAAGAAAGAATTATGAAAGAAGTAAGAATGAATAAAAAAAGAAGTAAGAAAGAAGTAAGAAAGAAGTAAGAAAGAAAGAAGAAAGAAGAAAGAAAGAAGTAAGAAAGAAGTAAGAAAGAAGTAAGAAAGAAGTAAGAAAGAAAGAAGAAAGAAGTAAGAAAGAAGTAAGAAAGAAGTAAGAAAGAAAGAAGAAAGAAGTAAGAAAGAAGTAAGAAAGAAGAAAGAAAGAATTAAGGAAGAAGAAAGAAAGAACTAAAATAGAAGAAAGTTAGAAGTAAGAAAGATGTAAGAAAGAAAGAAGAAAGAAGTAAGAAAGAAGTAAGAAAGAAGAAAAAGAAGTTAGAATGAAGTAAGAAAGAAGTAAGAAAGAAGTAAGAAAGAAGTAAGAAAGAAGAAAGAAAGAAGAAAGAAAGAACTAAGAAAGAAGTAAGAAAGAAGTAAGAAAGAATTATGAAAGAAGTAAGAATGAAGAAAAAAAGAAGTAAGAAAGAAGTAAGAAAGAAAGAAGAAAGAAGAAAGAAAGAAGTAAGAAAGAAGTAAGAAAGAAGTAAGAAATAAGTAAGAAAGAAAGAAGAAAGAAGTAAGAAAGAAGTAAGAAAGAAGTAAGAAAGAAGAAAGAAAGAATTAAGGAAGAAGAAAGAAAGAACTAAAATAGAAGAAAGTTAGAAGTAAGAAAGATGTAAGAAAGAAAGAAGAAAGAAGTAAGAAAGAAGTAAGAAAGAAGAAAAAAGAAGTTAGAATGAAGTAAGAAAGAAGTAAGAAAGAAGTAAGAAAGAAGTAAGAAAGAAGTAAGAAATAAGTAGGAAAGAAAGAAGAAAGAAGTAAGAAAGAAGTAAGAAAGAAGAAAGAAAGAAGTAAGAAAGAAGAAAGAAAGAAGAAAGAAAGAAGTAGGAAAGAAAGAAGTAAGAAAGAAGTAAGAAAGAAGTAAGAAAGAAGTAAGAAAGAAGTAAGAAAGAAGTAAGAAGGAATGAAGAAAGTAGTAAGAAAGAAGGTAGAAAGAAGAAAGAAGTAAGAAAGAAGTAAGAAACAAGAAAGAAAGAAGTAAGAAAGAAGTAAGAAAGAAGAAAGAAAGAATTGAGGAAGAAGAAAGAAAGAGCTAAAATAGAAGAAAGTTAGAAGTAAGAAAGATGTAAGAAAGAAAGAAGAAAGAAGTAAGAAAGAAGTAAGAAAGAAGAAAAAAGAAGTTAGAATGAAGTAAGAAAGAAGTAAGAAAGAAGTAAGAAAGAAGTAAGAAAGAAGTAAGAAAGAAGTAAGAAAGAAAGAAGTAAGAAAGAAGTAAGAAAGAAGTAAGAAAGAAGTAAAAAGAAGTAAGAAAGAAAGAAGAAAGAAGTAAGAAAGAAAGAAGGAAGAAGTATGAAAGAAGTAAGAAAGAAGAAAGAAAGAAGTAAGAAAGAAGAAAGAAAGAAGAAAGAAAGAAGTAGGAAAGAAAGAAGAAAGAAGTAAGAAAGAAAGAAAAAAGAAGAAAGAAAGAAGTAAGAAAGAGGTAAGAAAGAAGTAAGAAAGAAGTAAGAAAGAAGTGAGATAGAAAGAAGAAAGAAGTAAGAAAGAAGTAAGATAGAAGTAAGAAAGAAGTAAGAAAGAAGAAAGAAAGAAGAAAGAAGTAAGAAAGAAGTAAGAAAGAAGTAAGAAAGAAGTAAGAAAGAAGTAAGAAAGAAGTAAGAAAGAAGAAAGAAAGAACTAAAATAGAAGAAAGTTAGAAGTAAGAAAGATGTAAGAAAGAAAGAAGAAAGAAGTAAGAAAGAAGTAAGAAAGAAGAAAAAGAAGTTAGAATGAAGTAAGAAAGAAGTAAGAAAGAAGTAAGAAAGAAGTAAGAAAGAAGTAAGAAAGAAGTAAGAAAGAAGAAAGAAAGAAGTAAGAAAGAATTATGAAAGAAGTAAGAATGAAGAAAAAAAGAAGTAAGAAAGAAGTAAGAAAGAAGAAAGAAAGAAGTAAGAAAGAAGTAAGAAAGAAGAAAGAAAGAATTAAGGAATAAGAAAGAAAGAACTAAAATAGAAGAAAGTTAGAAGTAAGAAAGATGTAAGAAAGAAAGAAGAAAGAAGTAAGAAAGAAGTAAGAAAGAAGAAAAAAGAAGTTAGAATGAAGTAAGAAAGAAGTAAGAAAGAAGTAAGAAAGAAGTAAGAAAGAAGTAAGAAAGAAGTAAGAAAGAAGTAAGAAAGAAAGAACTAAGAAAGAAGTAAGAAAGAAGTAAGAAAGAAGTAAGGAAGAAGTAAGAAAGAAGTAAGAAAGAAAGAAGAAAGAAGTAAGAAAGAAAGAAGGAAGAAGTATGAAAGAAGTAAGAAAGAAGAAAGAAAGAAGTAAGAAAGAAGAAAGAAAGAAGAAAGAAAGAAGTAGGAAAGAAAGAAGTAAGAAAGAAGTAAGAAAGAAGTAAGAAAGAAGTAAGAAAGAAGTAAGAAAGAAGTAAGAAGGAATGAAGAAAGTAGTAAGAAAGAAGGTAGAAAGAAGAAAGAAGTAAGAAAGAAGTAAGAAACAAGAAAGAAAGAAGTAAGAAAGAAGTAAGAAAGAAGAAAGAAAGAATTGAGGAAGAAGAAAGAAAGAGCTAAAATAGAAGAAAGTTAGAAGTAAGAAAGATGTAAGAAAGAAAGAAGAAAGAAGTAAGAAAGAAGTAAGAAAGAAGAAAAAAGAAGTTAGAATGAAGTAAGAAAGAAGTAAGAAAGAAGTAAGAAAGAAGTAAGAAAGAAGTAAGAAAGAAGTAAGAAAGAAGTAAGAAAGAAAGAAGTAAGAAAGAAGTAAGAAAGAAGTAAGAAAGAAGTAAAAAGAAGTAAGAAAGAAAGAAGAAAGAAGTAAGAAAGAAAGAAGGAAGAAGTATGAAAGAAGTAAGAAAGAAGAAAGAAAGAAGTAAGAAAGAAGAAAGAAAGAAGAAAGAAAGAAGTAGGAAAGAAAGAAGAAAGAAGTAAGAAAGAAAGAAAAAAGAAGAAAGAAAGAAGTAAGAAAGAGGTAAGAAAGAAGTAAGAAAGAAGTAAGAAAGAAGTGAGATAGAAAGAAGAAAGAAGTAAGAAAGAAGTAAGATAGAAGTAAGAAAGAAGTAAGAAAGAAGAAAGAAAGAAGAAAGAAGTAAGAAAGAAGTAAGAAAGAAGTAAGAAAGAAGTAAGAAAGAAGTAAGAACGAATTAAGGAATAAGAAAGAAAGAACTAAAATAGAAGAAAGTTAGAAGTAAGAAAGATGTAAGAAAGAAAGAAGAAAGAAGTAAGAAAGAAGTAAGAAAGAAGAAAAAAGAAGTTAGAATGAAGTAAGAAAGAAGTAAGAAAGAAGTAAGAAAGAAGTAAGAAAGAAGTAAGAAAGAAGTAAGAAAGAAAGAACTAAGAAAGAAGTAAGAAAGAAGTAAGAAAGAAGTAAGGAAGAAGTAAGAAAGAAGTAAGAAAGAAAGAAGAAAGAAGTAAGAAAGAAAGAAGGAAGAAGTATGAAAGAAGAAAGAAGAAAGAAAGAAGTAAGAAAGAAGAAAGAAAGAAGAAAGAAAGAAGTAGGAAAGAAAGAAGTAAGAAAGAAGTAAGAAAGAAGTAAGAAAGAAGTAAGAAAGAAGTAAGAAAGAAGTAAGAAAGAAGTAAGAAGGAATGAAGAAAGAAGAAAGAAGTTAGAAAGAAGAAAGAAGTAAGAAAGAAGTAAGAAAGAAGAAAGAAAGAAGTAAGAAAGAAGTAAGAAAGAAGAAAGAAAGAATTAAGGAATAAGAAAGAAAGAACTAAAATAGAAGAAAGTTAGAAGTAAGAAAGATGTAAGAAAGAAAGAAGAAAGAAGTAAGAAAGAAGTAAGAAAGAAGAAAAAAGAAGTTAGAATGAAGTAAGAAAGAAGTAAGAAAGAAGTAAGAAAGAAGTAAGAAAGAAGTAAGAAAGAAGTAAGAAAGAAAGAACTAAGAAAGAACTAAGAAAGAAGTAAGAAAGAAGTAAGAAAGAAGTAAGGAAGAAGTAAGAAAGAAGTAAGAAAGAAAGAAGAAAGAAGTAAGAAAGAAAGAAGGAAGAAGTATGAAAGAAGTAAGAAAGAAGAAAGAAAGAAGTAAGAAAGAAGAAAGAAAGAAGAAAGAAAGAAGTAGGAAAGAAAGAAGTAAGAAAGAAGTAAGAAAGAAGTAAGAAAGAAGTAAGAAGGAATGAAGAAAGAAGTAAGAAAGAAGGTAGAAAGAAGAAAGAAGTAAGAAAGAAGTAAGAAACAAGAAAGAAAGAAGTAAGAAAGAAGTAAGAAAGAAGAAAGAAAGAATTGAGGAAGAAGAAAGAAAGAGCTAAAATAGAAGAAAGTTAGAAGTAAGAAAGATGTAAGAAAGAAAGAAGAAAGAAGTAAGAAAGAAGTAAGAAAGAAGAAAAAAGAAGTTAGAATGAAGTAAGAAAGAAGTAAGAAAGAAGTAAGAAAGAAGTAAGAAAGAAGTAAGAAAGAAGTAAGAAAGAAGTAAGAAAGAAAGAAGTAAGAAAGAAGTAAGAAAGAAGTAAGAAAGAAGTAAAAAGAAGTAAGAAAGAAAGAAGAAAGAAGTAAGAAAGAAAGAAGGAAGAAGTATGAAAGAAGTAAGAAAGAAGAAAGAAAGAAGTAAGAAAGAAGAAAGAAAGAAGAAAGAAAGAAGTAGGAAAGAAAGAAGAAAGAAGTAAGAAAGAAAGAAAAAAGAAGAAAGAAAGAAGTAAGAAAGAGGAAAGAAAGAAGTAAGAAAGAAGTAAGAAAGAAGTGAGATAGAAAGAAGAAAGAAGTAAGAAAGAAGTAAGATAGAAGTAAGAAAGAAGTAAGAAAGAATAAAGAAAGAAGAAAGAAGTAAGAAAGAAGTAAGAAAGAAGTAAGAAAGAAGTAAGAAAGAAGTAAGAACGAAGTAAGAAGGAATGAAGAAAGAAGTAAGAAAGAAGTTAGAAAGAAGAAAGAAGTAAGAAAGAAGTAAGAAAGAAGAAAGAAAGAATTAAGAAAGAAGTAAGAAAGAAGAAAGAAAGAATTAAGGAAGAAGAAAGAAAGAACTAAAATAGAAGAAAGTTAGAAGTAAGAAAGATGTAAGAAAGAAAGAAGAAAGAAGTAAGAAAGAAGTAAGAAAGAAGAAAAAAGAAGTTAGATTGAAGTAAGAAAGAAGTAAGAAAGAAGTAAGAAAGAAGTAAGAAAGAAGTAAGAAAGAAGTAAGAAAGAAGTAAGAAAGAAAGAAGTAAGAAAGAAGTAAGAAAGAAGTAAGAAAGAAGTAAGAAAGAAGTAAGAAAGAAGTAAGAAAGAAAGAAGAAAGAAGTAAGAAAGAAAGAAGGAAGAAGTATGAAAGAAGTAAGAAAGAAGAAAGAAAGAAGTAAGAAAGAAGAAAGAAAGAAGAAAGAAAGAAGTAGGAAAGAAAGAAGAAAGAAGTAAGAAAGAAAGAAAAAAGAAGAAAGAAAGAAGTAAGAAAGAATTATGAAAGAAGTAAGAATGAAGAAAAAAAGAAGTAAGAAAGAAGTAAGAAAGAAGTAAGAAAGAAAGAAGAAAGAAGAAAGAAAGAAGTAAGAAAGAAGTAAGAAAGAAGTAAGAAAGAAGTAAGAAAGAAAGAAGAAAGAAGTAAGAAAGAAGTAAGAAAGAAGTAAGAAAGAAGTAAGAAAGAAGTAAGAAAGAAGTAAGAAAGAAAGAAGTAAGAAAGAAGTAAGAAAGAAGTAAGAAAGAAGAAAAAAGAAGTTAGAATGAAGTAAGAAAGAAGTAGGAAAGAAGTAAGAAAGAAGTAAGAAAGAAGTAAGAAAGAAGTAAGAAAGAAGTAAGAAAGAAGTAAGAAAGAAGTAAGAAAGAAGTAAAAAGAAGTAAGAAAGAAAGAAGAAAGAAGTAAGAAAGAAAGAAGGAAGAAGTATGAAAGAAGTAAGAAAGAAGAAAGAAAGAAGTAAGAAAGAAGAAAGAAAGAAGAAAGAAAGAAGTAGGAAAGAAAGAAGAAAGAAGTAAGAAAGAAAGAAAAAAGAAGAAAGAAAGAAGTAAGAAAGAGGTAAGAAAGAAGTAAGAAAGAAGTAAGAAAGAAGTGAGATAGAAAGAAGAAAGAAGTAAGAAAGAAGTAAGAAAGAAGTAAGAAAGAAGTAAGAAAGAAGAAAGAAAGAAGTAAGGAAGAAGTATGAAAGAAGTAAGAAAGAAGAAAAAAAGAAGTAAGAAAGAAGAAAAAAGAAGTTAGAATGAAGTAAGAAAGAAGTAAGAAAGAAGTAAGAAAGAAGTAAGAAAGAAGTAAGAAAGAAGTAAGAAAGAAAGAACTAAGAAAGAAGTAAGAAAGAAGTAAGAAAGAAGTAAGGAAGAAGTAAGAAAGAAGTAAGAAAGAAAGATGAAAGAAGTAAGAAAGAAAGAAGGAAGAAGTATGAAAGAAGTAAGAAAGAAGAAAGAAAGAAATAAGAAAGAGGTAAGAAAGAAGTAAGAAAGAAGTAAGAAAGAAGTGAGATAGAAAGAAGAAAGAAGTAAGAAAGAAGTAAGATAGAAGTAAGAAAGAAGTAAGAAAGAAGAAAGAAAGAAGAAAGAAGTAAGAAAGAAGTAAGAAAGAAGTAAGAAAGAAGTAAGAAAGAAGTAAGAAAGAAGTAAGAAAGAAGAAAGAAAGAACTAAAATAGAAGAAAGTTAGAAGTAAGAAAGAAGTAAGAAAGAAGTAAGAAAGAAGTAAGAAAGAAGTAAGAAAGAAGAAAAAAGAAGTTAGAATGAAGTAAGAAAGAAGTAAGAAAGAAGTAAGAAAGAAGTAAGAAAGAAGTAAGAAAGAAGTAAGAAAGAAGAAAGAAAGAAGTAAGAAAGAATTATGAAAGAAGTAAGTATGAAGAAAAAAAGAAGTAAGAAAGAAGTAAGAAAGAAGAAAGAAAGAAGTAAGAAAGAAGTAAGAAAGAAGAAAGAAAGAATTAAGGAATAAGAAAGAAAGAACTAAAATAGAAGAAAGTTAGAAGTAAGAAAGATGTAAGAAAGAAAGAAGAAAGAAGTAAGAAAGAAGTAAGAAAGAAGAAAAAAGAAGTTAGAATGAAGTAAGAAAGAAGTAAGAAAGAAGTAAGAAAGAAGTAAGAAAGAAGTAAGAAAGAAGTAAGAAAGAAGTAAGAAAGAAAGAACTAAGAAAGAAGTAAGAAAGAAGTAAGAAAGAAGTAAGGAAGAAGTAAGAAAGAAGTAAGAAAGAAAGAAGAAAGAAGTAAGAAAGAAAGAAGGAAGAAGTATGAAAGAAGTAAGAAAGAAGAAAGAAAGAAGTAAGAAAGAAGAAAGAAAGAAGAAAGAAAGAAGTAGGAAAGAAAGAAGTAAGAAAGAAGTAAGAAAGAAGTAAGAAAGAAGTAAGAAAGAAGTGAGATAGAAAGAAGAAAGAAGTAAGAAAGAAGTAAGATAGAAGTAAGAAAGAAGTAAGAAAGAAGAAAGAAAGAAGAAAGAAGTAAGAAAGAAGTAAGAAAGAAGTAAGAAAGAAGTAAGAAAGAAGTAAGAAAGAAGTAAGAAAGAAGAAAGAAAGAACTAAAATAGAAGAAAGTTAGAAGTAAGAAAGAAGTAAGAAAGAAGTAAGAAAGAAGTAAGAAAGAAGTAAGAAAGAAGAAAAAAGAAGTTAGAATGAAGTAAGAAAGAAGTAAGAAAGAAGTAAGAAAGAAGTAAGAAAGAAGTAAGAAAGAAGTAAGAAAGAAGAAAGAAAGAAGTAAGAAAGAATTATGAAAGAAGTAAGTATGAAGAAAAAAAGAAGTAAGAAAGAAGTAAGAAAGAAGAAAGAAAGAAGTAAGAAAGAAGTAAGAAAGAAGAAAGAAAGAATTAAGGAATAAGAAAGAAAGAACTAAAATAGAAGAAAGTTAGAAGTAAGAAAGATGTAAGAAAGAAAGAAGAAAGAAGTAAGAAAGAAGTAAGAAAGAAGAAAAAAGAAGTTAGAATGAAGTAAGAAAGAAGTAAGAAAGAAGTAAGAAAGAAGTAAGAAAGAAGTAAGAAAGAAGTAAGAAAGAAGTAAGAAAGAAAGAACTAAGAAAGAAGTAAGAAAGAAGTAAGAAAGAAGTAAGGAAGAAGTAAGAAAGAAGTAAGAAAGAAAGAAGAAAGAAGTAAGAAAGAAAGAAGGAAGAAGTATGAAAGAAGTAAGAAAGAAGAAAGAAAGAAGTAAGAAAGAAGAAAGAAAGAAGAAAGAAAGAAGTAGGAAAGAAAGAAGTAAGAAAGAAGTAAGAAAGAAGTAAGAAAGAAGTAAGAAAGAAGTAAGAAAGAAGTAAGAAGGAATGAAGAAAGTAGTAAGAAAGAAGGTAGAAAGAAGAAAGAAGTAAGAAAGAAGTAAGAAACAAGAAAGAAAGAAGTAAGAAAGAAGTAAGAAAGAAGAAAGAAAGAATTGAGGAAGAAGAAAGAAAGAGCTAAAATAGAAGAAAGTTAGAAGTAAGAAAGATGTAAGAAAGAAAGAAGAAAGAAGTAAGAAAGAAGTAAGAAAGAAGAAAAAAGAAGTTAGAATGAAGTAAGAAAGAAGTAAGAAAGAAGTAAGAAAGAAGTAAGAAAGAAGTAAGAAAGAAGTAAGAAAGAAGTAAGAAAGAAAGAAGTAAGAAAGAAGTAAGAAAGAAGTAAGAAAGAAGTAAAAAGAAGTAAGAAAGAAAGAAGAAAGAAGTAAGAAAGAAAGAAGGAAGAAGTGTGAAAGAAGTAAGAAAGAAGAAAGAAAGAAGTAAGAAAGAAGAAAGAAAGAAGAAAGAAAGAAGTAAGAAAGAAGTGAGATAGAAAGAAGAAAGAAGTAAGAAAGAAGTAAGATAGAAGTAAGAAAGAAGTAAGAAAGAATAAAGAAAGAAGAAAGAAGTAAGAAAGAAGTAAGAAAGAAGTAAGAAAGAAGTAAGAAAGAAGTAAGAACGAAGTAAGAAGGAATGAAGAAAGAAGTAAGAAAGAAGTTAGAAAGAAGAAAGAAGTAAGAAAGAAGTAAGAAAGAAGAAAGAAAGAATTAAGAAAGAAGTAAGAAAGAAGAAAGAAAGAATTAAGGAAGAAGAAAGAAAGAACTAAAATAGAAGAAAGTTAGAAGTAAGAAAGATGTAAGAAAGAAAGAAGAAAGAAGTAAGAAAGAAGTAAGAAAGAAGAAAAAAGAAGTTAGATTGAAGTAAGAAAGAAGTAAGAAAGAAGTAAGAAAGAAGTAAGAAAGAAGTAAGAAAGAAGTAAGAAAGAAGTAAGAAAGAAAGAAGTAAGAAAGAAGTAAGAAAGAAGTAAGAAAGAAGTAAGAAAGAAGTAAGAAAGAAGTAAGAAAGAAAGAAGAAAGAAGTAAGAAAGAAAGAAGGAAGAAGTATTAAAGAAGTAAGAAAGAAGAAAGAAAGAAGTAAGAAAGAAGAAAGAAAGAAGAAAGAAAGAAGTAGGAAAGAAAGAAGAAAGAAGTAAGAAAGAAAGAAAAAAGAAGAAAGAAAGAAGTAAGAAAGAATTATGAAAGAAGTAAGAATGAAGAAAAAAAGAAGTAAGAAAGAAGTAAGAAAGAAGTAAGAAAGAAAGAAGAAAGAAGAAAGAAAGAAGTAAGAAAGAAGTAAGAAAGAAGTAAGAAAGAAGTAAGAAAGAAAGAAGAAAGAAGTAAGAAAGAAGTAAGAAAGAAGTAAGAAAGAAGTAAGAAAGAAGTAAGAAAGAAGTAAGAAAGAAAGAAGTAAGAAAGAAGTAAGAAAGAAGTAAGAAAGAAGAAAAAAGAAGTTAGAATGAAGTAAGAAAGAAGTAGGAAAGAAGTAAGAAAGAAGTAAGAAAGAAGTAAGAAAGAAGTAAGAAAGAAGTAAGAAAGAAGTAAGAAAGAAGTAAGAAAGAAGTAAAAAGAAGTAAGAAAGAAAGAAGAAAGAAGTAAGAAAGAAAGAAGGAAGAAGTATGAAAGAAGTAAGAAAGAAGAAAGAAAGAAGTAAGAAAGAAGAAAGAAAGAAGAAAGAAAGAAGTAGGAAAGAAAGAAGAAAGAAGTAAGAAAGAAAGAAAAAAGAAGAAAGAAAGAAGTAAGAAAGAGGTAAGAAAGAAGTAAGAAAGAAGTAAGAAAGAAGTGAGATAGAAAGAAGAAAGAAGTAAGAAAGAAGTAAGAAAGAAGTAAGAAAGAAGTAAGAAAGAAGAAAGAAAGAAGTAAGGAAGAAGTATGAAAGAAGTAAGAAAGAAGAAAAAAAGAAGTAAGAAAGAAGAAAGAAAGAAGAAAGAAAAAAGTAAGAAAGAAGTAAGAAAGAAGTAAGAAAGAAGTAAGAAAGAAAGAAGAAAGAAGTAAGAAAGAAGAAAGAAAGATAGAAGAAAGAAGTAAGAAAGAAGTAAGAAAGAAGTAAGAAAGAAGTAAGAACGAAGTAAGAAAGAAGTAAGAAGGAATGAAGAAAGAAGTAAGAAAGAAGTTAGAAAGAAGAAAGAAGTAAGAAAGAAGTAAGAAAGAAGAAAGAAAGAAGTAAGAAAGAAGTAAGAAAGAAGAAAGAAAGAATTAAGGAATAAGAAAGAAAGAACTAAAATAGAAGAAAGTTAGAAGTAAGAAAGATGTAAGAAAGAAAGAAGAAAGAAGTAAGAAAGAAGTAAGAAAGAAGAAAAAAGAAGTTAGAATGAAGTAAGAAAGAAGTAAGAAAGAAGTAAGAAAGAAGTAAGAAAGAAGTAAGAAAGAAGTAAGAAAGAAAGAACTAAGAAAGAAGTAAGAAAGAAGTAAGAAAGAAGTAAGGAAGAAGTAAGAAAGAAGTAAGAAAGAAAGATGAAAGAAGTAAGAAAGAAAGAAGGAAGAAGTATGAAAGAAGTAAGAAAGAAGAAAGAAAGAAATAAGAAAGAAGAAAGAAAGAAGAAAGAAAGAAGTAGGAAAGAAAGAAGTAAGAAAGAAGTAAGAAAGAAGTAAGAAAGAAGTAAGAAAGAAGTAAGAAAGAAGTAAGAAGGAATGAAGAAAGAAGTAAGAAAGAAGGTAGAAAGAAGAAAGAAGTAAGAAAGAAGTAAGAAACAAGAAAGAAAGAAGTAAGAAAGAAGTAAGAAAGAAGAAAGAAAGAATTGAGGAAGAAGAAAGAAAGAGCTAAAATAGAAGAAAGTTAGAAGTAAGAAAGATGTAAGAAAGAAAGAAGAAAGAAGTAAGAAAGAAGTAAGAAAGAAGAAAAAAGAAGTTAGAATGAAGTAAGAAAGAAGTAAGAAAGAAGTAAGAAAGAAGTAAGAAAGAAGTAAGAAAGAAGTAAGAAAGAAGTAAGAAAGAAAGAAGTAAGAAAGAAGTAAGAAAGAAGTAAGAAAGAAGTAAAAAGAAGTAAGAAAGAAAGAAGAAAGAAGTAAGAAAGAAAGAAGGAAGAAGTATGAAAGAAGTAAGAAAGAAGAAAGAAAGAAGTAAGAAAGAAGAAAGAAAGAAGAAAGAAAGAAGTAGGAAAGAAAGAAGAAAGAAGTAAGAAAGAAAGAAAAAAGAAGAAAGAAAGAAGTAAGAAAGAGGTAAGAAAGAAGTAAGAAAGAAGTAAGAAAGAAGTGAGATAGAAAGAAGAAAGAAGTAAGAAAGAAGTAAGATAGAAGTAAGAAAGAAGTAAGAAAGAAGAAAGAAAGAAGAAAGAAGTAAGAAAGAAGTAAGAAAGAAGTAAGAAAGAAGTAAGAAAGAAGTAAGAACGAATTAAGGAATAAGAAAGAAAGAACTAAAATAGAAGAAAGTTAGAAGTAAGAAAGATGTAAGAAAGAAAGAAGAAAGAAGTAAGAAAGAAGTAAGAAAGAAGAAAAAAGAAGTTAGAATGAAGTAAGAAAGAAGTAAGAAAGAAGTAAGAAAGAAGTAAGAAAGAAGTAAGAAAGAAGTAAGAAAGAAAGAACTAAGAAAGAAGTAAGAAAGAAGTAAGAAAGAAGTAAGGAAGAAGTAAGAAAGAAGTAAGAAAGAAAGAAGAAAGAAGTAAGAAAGAAGTAAGAAAGAAGAAAGAAAGAAGTAGGAAAGAAAGAAGTAAGAAAGAAGTAAGAAAGAAGTAAGAAAGAAGTAAGAAAGAAGTAAGAAAGAAGTAAGAAAGAAGTTAGAAAGAAGAAAGAAGTAAGAAAGAAGTAAGAAAGAAGAAAGAAAGAAGTAAGAAAGAAGTAAGAAAGAAGAAAGAAAGAATTAAGGAATAAGAAAGAAAGAACTAAAATAGAAGAAAGTTAGAAGTAAGAAAGATGTAAGAAAGAAAGAAGAAAGAAGTAAGAAAGAAGTAAGAAAGAAGAAAAAAGAAGTTAGAATGAAGTAAGAAAGAAGTAAGAAAGAAGTAAGAAAGAAGTAAGAAAGAAGTAAGAAAGAAGTAAGAAAGAAAGAACTAAGAAAGAAGTAAGAAAGAAGTAAGAAAGAAGTAAGGAAGAAGTAAGAAAGAAGTAAGAAAGAAAGATGAAAGAAGTAAGAAAGAAAGAAGGAAGAAGTATGAAAGAAGTAAGAAAGAAGAAAGAAAGAAATAAGAAAAAAGAAAGAAAGAAGAAAGAAAGAAGTAGGAAAGAAAGAAGTAAGAAAGAAGTAAGAAAGAAGTAAGAAAGAAGTAAGAAAGAAGTAAGAAAGAAGTAAGAAGGAATGAAGAAAGAAGTAAGAAAGAAGGTAGAAAGAAGAAAGAAGTAAGAAAGAAGTAAGAAACAAGAAAGAAAGAAGTAAGAAAGAAGTAAGGAACAAGAAAGAAAGAAGTAAGAAAGAAGTAAGAAAGAAGAAAGAAAGAATTGAGGAAGAAGAAAGAAAGAGCTAAAATAGAAGAAAGTTAGAAGTAAGAAAGATGTAAGAAAGAAAGAAGAAAGAAGTAAGAAAGAAGTAAGAAAGAAGAAAAAAGAAGTTAGAATGAAGTAAGAAAGAAGTAAGAAAGAAGTAAGAAAGAAGTAAGAAAGAAGTAAGAAAGAAGTAAGAAAGAAGTAAGAAAGAAAGAAGTAAGAAAGAAGTAAGAAAGAAGTAAGAAAGAAGTAAAAAGAAGTAAGAAAGAAAGAAGAAAGAAGTAAGAAAGAAAGAAGGAAGAAGTATGAAAGAAGTAAGAAAGAAGAAAGAAAGAAGTAAGAAAGAAGAAAGAAAGAAGAAAGAAAGAAGTAGGAAAGAAAGAAGAAAGAAGTAAGAAAGAAAGAAAAAAGAAGAAAGAAAGAAGTAAGAAAGAGGTAAGAAAGAAGTAAGAAAGAAGTAAGAAAGAAGTGAGATAGAAAGAAGAAAGAAGTAAGAAAGAAGTAAGATAGAAGTAAGAAAGAAGTAAGAAAGAATAAAGAAAGAAGAAAGAAGTAAGAAAGAAGTAAGAAATAAGTAAGAAAGAAGTAAGAAAGAAGTAAGAACGAAGTAAGAAGGAATGAAGAAAGAAGTAAGAAAGAAGTTAGAAAGAAGAAAGAAGTAAGAAAGAAGTAAGAAAGAAGAAAGAAAGAATTAAGAAAGAAGTAAGAAAGAAGAAAGAAAGAATTAAGGAAGAAGAAAGAAAGAACTAAAATAGAAGAAAGTTAGAAGTAAGAAAGATGTAAGAAAGAAAGAAGAAAGAAGTAAGCAAGAAGTAAGAAAGAAGAAAAAATAAGTTAGATTGAAGTAAGAAAGAAGTAAGGAAGAAGTAAGAAAGAAGTAAGAAAGAAGTAAGAAAGAAGTAAGAAAGAAGTAAGAAAGAAGTAAGAAAGAAAGAAGTAAGAAAGAAGTAAGAAAGAAGTAAGAAAGAAGAAAAAGAAGTTAGAATGAAGTAAGAAAGAAGTAGGAAAGAAGTAAGAAAGAAGTAAGAAAGAAGTAAGAAAGAAGTAAGAAAGAAGTAAGAAAGAAGTAAGAAAGAAGTAAGAAAGAAGTAAAAAGAAGTAAGAAAGAAAGAAGAAAGAAGTAAGAAAGAAAGAAGGAAGAAGTATGAAAGAAGTAAGAAAGAAGAAAGAAAGAAGTAAGAAAGAAGAAAGAAAGAAGAAAGAAAGAAGTAGGAAAAAAAGAAGAAAGAAGTAAGAAAGAAAGAAAAAAGAAGAAAGAAAGAAGTAAGAAAGAGGTAAGAAAGAAGTAAGAAAGAAGTAAGAAAGAAGTGAGATAGAAAGAAGAAAGAAGTAAGAAAGAAGTAAGAAAGAAGTAAGAAAGAAGTAAGAAAGAAGAAAGAAAGAAGTAAGGAAGAAGTATGAAAGAAGTAAGAAAGAAGAAAAAAAGAAGTAAGAAAGAAGAAAGAAAGAAGAAAGAAAAAAGTAAGAAAGAAGTAAGAAAGAAGTAAGAAAGTAGTAAGAAAGAAAGAAGAAAGAAGTAAGAAAGAAGAAAGAAAGATAGAAGAAAGAAGTAAGAAAGAAGTAAGAAAGAAGTAAGAAAGAAGTAAGAACGAAGTAAGAAGGAATGAAGAAAGAAGTAAGAAAGAAGTTAGAAAGAAGAAAGAAGTAAGAAAGAAGTAAGAAAGAAGAAAGAAAGAAGTAAGAAAGAAGTAAGAAAGAAGAAAGAAAGAATTAAGGAAGGAGAAAGAAAGAACTAAAATAGAAGAAAGTTAGAAGTAAGAAAGATGTAAGAAAGAAAGAAGAAAGAAGTAAGAAAGAAGTAAGAAAGAAGAAAAAAGAAGTTAGAATGAAGTAAGAAAGAAGTAAGAAAGAAGTAAGAAAGAAGTAAGAAAGAAGTAAGAAAGAAGTAAGAAAGAAAGAACTAAGAAAGAAGTAAGAAAGAAGTAAGAAGAAGTAAGAAAGAAGTAAGGAAGAAGTAAGAAAGAAGTAAGAAAGAAAGAAGAAAGAAGTAAGAAAGAAAGAAGGAAGAAGTATGAAAGAAGTAAGAAAGAAGAAAGAAAGAAGTAAGAAAGAAGTAAGAAAGAAGAAAGAAAGAAGTAGGAAAGAAAGAAGTAAGAAAGAAGTAAGAAAGAAGTAAGAAAGAAGTAAGAAAGAAGTAAGAAAGAAGTAGAAAGAAGTTAGAAAGAAGAAAGAAGTAAGAAAGAAGTAAGAAAGAAGAAAGAAAGAAGTAAGAAAGAAGTAAGAAAGAAGAAAGAAAGAATTAAGGAATAAGAAGAAAGAACTAAAATAGAAGAAATTTAGAAGTAAGAAAGATGTAAGAAAGAAAGAAGAAAGAAGTAAGAAAGAAGTAAGAAAGAAGAAAAAGAAGTTAGAATGAAGTAAGAAAGAAGTAAGAAAGAAGTAAGAAAGAAGTAAGAAAGAAGTAAGAAAGAAGTAAGAAAGAAAGAACTAAGAAAGAAGTAAGAAAGAAGTAAGAAAGAAGTAAGGAAGAAGTAAGAAAGAAGTAAGAAAGAAAGATGAAAGAAGTAAGAAAGAAAGAAGGAAGAAGTATGAAAGAAGTAAGAAAGAAGAAAGAAAGAAATAAGAAAGAAGAAAGAAAGAAGAAAGAAAGAAGTAGGAAAGAAAGAAGTAAGAAAGAAGTAAGAAAGAAGTAAGAAAGAAGTAAGAAAGAAGTAAGAAGGAATGAAGAAAGAAGTAAGAAAGAAGGTAGAAAGAAGAAAGAAGTAAGAAAGAAGTAAGAAACAAGAAAGAAAGAAGTAAGAAAGAAGTAAGGAACAAGAAAGAAAGAAGTAAGAAAGAAGTAAGAAAGAAGAAAGAAAGAATTGAGGAAGAAGAAAGAAAGAGCTAAAATAGAAGAAAGTTAGAAGTAAGAAAGATGTAAGAAAGAAAGAAGAAAGAAGTAAGAAAGAAGTAAGAAAGAAGAAAAAAGAAGTTAGAATGAAGTAAGAAAGAAGTAAGAAAGAAGTAAGAAAGAAGTAAGAAAGAAGTAAGAAAGAAGTAAGAAAGAAGAAAGAAAGAAGTAGGAAAGAAAGATGAAAGAAGTAAGAAAGAAAGAAAAAGAAGAAAGAAAGAAGTAAGAAAGAGGTAAGAAAGAAGTAAGAAAGAAGTAAGAAAGAAGTGAGATAGAAAGAAGAAAGAAGTAAGAAAGAAGTAAGATAGAAGTAAGAAAGAAGTAAGAAAGAATAAAGAAAGAAGAAAGAAGTAAGAAAGAAGTAAGAAAGAAGTAAGAAAGAAGTAAGAAAGAAGAAGTAAGAAAGAAGTTAGAAAGAAGAAAGAAGTAAGAAAGAAGTAAGAAAGAAGAAAGAAAGAATTAAGAAAGAAGTAAGAAAGAAGAAAGAAAGAATTAAGGAAGAAGAAAGAAAGAACTAAAATAGAAGAAAGTTAGAAGTAAGAAAGATGTAAGAAAGAAAGAAGAAAGAAGTAAGAAAGAAGTAAGAAAGAAGAAAAAAGAAGTTAGATTGAAGTAAGAAAGAAGTAAGGAAGAAGTAAGAAAGAAGTAAGAAAGAAGTAAGAAAGAAGTAAGAAAGAAGTAAGAAAGAAGTAAGAAAGAAAGAAGTAAGAAAGAAGTAAGAAAGAAGTAAGAAAGAAGTAAGAAAGAAGTAAGAAAGAAGTAAGAAAGAAAGAAGAAAGAAGTAAGAAAGAAAGAAGGAAGAAGTATGAAAGAAGTAAGAAAGAAGAAAGAAAGAAGTAAGAAAGAAGAAAGAAAGAAGAAAGAAAGAAGTAGGAAAGAAAGAAGAAAGAAGTAAGAAAGAAAGAAAAAAGAAGAAAGAAAGAAGTAAGAAAGAATTATGAAAGAAGTAAGAATGAAGAAAAAAAGAAGTAAGAAAGAAGTAAGAAAGAAGTAAGAAAGAAAGAAGAAAGAAGAAAGAAAGAAGTAAGAAAGAAGTAAGAAAGAAGTAAGAAAGAAGTAAGAAAGAAAGAAGAAAGAAGTAAGAAAGAAGTAAGAAAGAAGTAAGAAAGAAGTAAGAAAGAAGTAAGAAAGAAGTAAGAAAGAAAGAAGTAAGAAAGAAGTAAGAAAGAAGTAAGAAAGAAGAAAAAAGAAGTTAGAATGAAGTAAGAAAGAAGTAGGAAAGAAGTAAGAAAGAAGTAAGAAAGAAGTAAGAAAGAAGTAAGAAAGAAGTAAGAAAGAAGTAAGAAAGAAGTAAGAAAGAAGTAAGAAAGAAGTAAAAAGAAGTAAGAAAGAAAGAAGAAAGAAGTAAGAAAGAAAGAAGGAAGAAGTATGAAAGAAGTAAGAAAGAAGAAAGAAAGAAGTAAGAAAGAAGAAAGAAAGAAGAAAGAAAGAAGTAGGAAAGAAAGAAGAAAGAAGTAAGAAAGAAAGAAAAAGAAGAAAGAAAGAAGTAAGAAAGAGGTAAGAAAGAAGTAAGAAAGAAGTAAGAAAGAAGAAAGAAAGAAGTAAGAAAGAAGTAAGAAAGAAGAAAGAAAGAATTAAGGAAGGAGAAAGAAAGAACTAAAATAGAAGAAAGTTAGAAGTAAGAAAGATGTAAGAAAGAAAGAAGAAAGAAGTAAGAAAGAAGTAAGAAAGAAGAAAAAAGAAGTTAGAATGAAGTAAGAAAGAAGTAAGAAAGAAGTAAGAAAGAAGTAAGAAAGAAGTAAGAAAGAAGTAAGAAAGAAAGAACTAAGAAAGAAGTAAGAAAGAAGTAAGAAAGAAGTAAGAAAGAAGTAAGAAAGAAGTAAGAAAGAAAGAAGAAAGAAGTAAGAAAGAAAGAAGGAAGAAGTATGAAAGAAGTAAGAAAGAAGAAAGAAAGAAGTAAGAAAGAAGAAAGAAAGAAGAAAGAAAGAAGTAAGAAAGAAGTAGGAAAGAAGAAAGAAAGAAGTAAGAAAGAAGTAGGAAAGAAAGAAGAAAGAAGTAAGAAAAAGGAAGAAAGAAGTAAGAAAGAAGTAAGAAAGAAGAAAGAAAGAATTAAGGAAGAAGAAAGAAAGAACTAAAATAGAAGAAAGTTAGAAGTAAGAAAGATGTAAGAAAGAAAGAAGAAAGAAGTAAGAAAGAAGTAAGAAAGAAGAAAAAAGAAGTTAGAATGAAGTAAGAAAGAAGTAAGAAAGAAGTAAGAAAGAAGTAAGAAAGAAGTAAGAAAGAAGTAAGAAAGAAGTAAGAAAGAAGTAAGAAAGAAAGAAGAAAGAAGTAAGAAAGAAGAAAGAAAGATAGAAGAAAGAAGTAAGAAAGAAGTAAGAAAGAAGTAAGAAAGAAGTAAGAAAGAAGTAAGAAAGAAGTAGGAAAGAAGAAAGAAAGAAGTAAGAAAGAAGTAGGAAAGAAAGAAGAAAGAAGTAAGAAAGAAGTAAGAAAGAAGGAAGAAAGAAGTAAGAAGGAAGTAAGAAAGAAGTAAGAAAGAAGTAAGAAAGAAGTAAGAAAGAAAGAAGAAAGAAGTAAGAAAGAAGTAAGAAAGAAAGAAGAAAGAAGTAAGAAAGAAGTAAGAAAGAAGTAAGAAAGAAGTAAGAAAGAAGTAAGAAAGAAGTAAGAAAGAAAGAAGTAAGAAAGAAGTAAGAAAGAAGTAAGAAAGAAGTAAAAAGAAGTAAGGAAGAAAGAAGAAAGAAGTAAGAAAGAAAGAAGGAAGAAGTATGAAAGAAGTAAGAAAGAAGAAAGAAAGAAGTAAGAAAGAAGAAAGAAAGAAGAAAGAAAGAAGTAGGAAAGGAAGAAGAAAGAAGTAAGAAAGAAAGAAAAAAGAAGAAAGAAAGAAGTAAGAAAGAGGTAAGAAAAAAGTAAGAAAGAAGTAAGAAAGAAGTGAGATAGAAAGAAGAAAGAAGTAAGAAAGAAGTAAGAAAGAAGTAAGAAAGAAGTAAGAAAGAAGAAAGAAAGAAGTAAGGAAGAAGTATGAAAGAAGTAAGAAAGAAGAAAAAAAGAAGTAAGAAAGAAGAAAGAAGAAAGAAAAAAGTAAGAAAGAAGTAAGAAAGAAGTAAGAAAGAAGTAAGAAAGAAGTAAGAAAGAAGAAAAAAGAAGTTAGAATGAAGTAAGAAAGAAGTAAGAAAGAAGTAAGAAAGAAGTAAGAAAGAAGTAAGAAAGAAGTAAGAAAGAAAGAAGTAAGAAAGAAGTAAGAAAGAAGTAAGAAAGAAGTAAGAAAGAAGTAAAAAGAAGTAAGAAAGAAAGAAGAAAGAAGTAAGAAAGAAAGAAGGAAGAAGTATGAAAGAAGTAAGAAAGAAGAAAGAAAGAAGTAAGAAAGAAGAAAGAAAGAAGAAAGAAAGAAGTAGGAAAGAAAGAAGAAAGAAGTAAGAAAGAAAGAAAAAAGAAGAAAGAAAGAAGTAAGAAAGAGGTAAGAAAGAAGTAAGAAAGAAGTAAGAAAGAAGTGAGATAGAAAGAAGAAAGAAGTAAGAAAGAAGTAAGAAAGAAGTAAGAACGAAGTAAGAAGGAATGAAGAAAGAAGTAAGAAAGAAGTTAGAAAGAAGAAAGAAGTAAGAAAGAAGTAAGAAAGAAGAAAGAAAGAAGTAAGAAAGAAGTAAGAAAGAAGAAAGAAAGAATTAAGGAAGAAGAAAGAAAGAACTAAAATAGAAGAAAGTTAGAAGTAAGAAAGATGTAAGAAAGAAAGAAGAAAGAAGTAAGAAAGAAGTAAGAAAGAAGAAAAAAGAAGTTAGATTGAAGTAAGAAAGAAGTAAGAAAGAAGTAAGAAAGAAGTAAGAAAGAAGTAAGAAAGAAGTAAGAAAGAAAGAAGTAAGAAAGAAGTAAGAAAGAAGTAAGAAAGAAGTAAGAAAGAAGTAAGAAAGAAGTAAGAAAGAAAGTAGAAAGAAGTAAGAAAGAAAGAAGGAAGAAGTATGAAAGAAGTAAGAAAGAAGAAAGAAAGAAGTAAGAAAGAAGAAAGAAAGAAGAAAGAAAGAAGTAGGAAAGAAAGAAGAAAGAAGTAAGAAAGAAAGAAAAAAGAAGAAAGAAAGAAGTAAGAAAGAATTATGAAAGAAGTAAAAATGAAGAAAAAAACAAGTAAGAAAGAAGTAAGAAAGAAGTAAGAAAGAAAGAAGAAAGAAGAAAGAAAGAAGTAAGAAAGAAGTAAGAAAGAAGTAAGAAAGAAGTAAGAAAGAAAGAAGAAAGAAGTAAGAAAGAAGTAAGAAAGAAGTAAGAAAGAATTAAGAAAGAAGTAAGAAAGAAGTAAGAAAGAAGTAAGAAAGAAGTAAGAAAGAAGTAAGAAAGAAGTAAGAAAGAAGTAAAAAGAAGTAAGAAAGAAAGAAGAAAGAAGTAAGAAAGAAAGAAGGAAGAAGTATGAAAGAAGTAAGAAAGAAGAAAGAAAGAAGTAAGAAAGAAGAAAGAAAGAAGAAAGAAAGAAGTA
Source organism: Columba livia (assembly GCF_036013475.1). Lineage (NCBI taxonomy): Eukaryota > Metazoa > Chordata > Aves > Columbiformes > Columbidae > Columba > Columba livia. The sequence goes on along the minus strand of NW_027043350.1, from coordinate 96,038 downwards.
GGAAAGAAAGAAGAAAGAAGTAAGAAAGAAAGAAAAAAGAAGAAAGAAAGAAGTAAGAAAGAGGTAAGAAAGAAGTAAGAAAGAAGTAAGAAAGAAGTGAGATAGAAAGAAGAAAGAAGTAAGAAAGAAGTAAGAAAGAAGTAAGAAAGAAGTAAGAAAGAAGAAAGAAAGAAGTAAGGAAGAAGTATGAAAGAAGTAAGAAAGAAGAAAAAAGAAGTAAGAAAGAAGAAAGAAAGAAGAAAGAAAAAAGTAAGAAAGAAGTAAGAAAGAAGTAAGAAAGAAGTAAGAAAGAAAGAAGAAAGAAGTAAGAAAGAAGAAAGAAAGATAGAAGAAAGAAGTAAGAAAGAAGTAAGAAAGAAGTAAGAAAGAAGTAAGAAAGAAGTAAGAACGAAGTGAGAAGGAATGAAGGAAGAAGTAAGAAAGAAGTTAGAAAGAAGAAAGAAGTAAGAAAGAAGTAAGAAAGAAGAAAGAAAGAAGTAAGAAAGAAGTAAGAAAGAAGAAAGAAAGAATTAAGGAAGGAGAAAGAAAGAACTAAAATAGAAGAAAGTTAGAAGTAAGAAAGATGTAAGAAAGAAAGAAGAAAGAAGTAAGAAAGAAGTAAGAAAGAAGAAAAAAGAAGTTAGAATGAAGTAAGAAAGAAGTAAGAAAGAAGTAAGAAAGAAGTAAGAAAGAAGTAAGAAAGAAGTAAGAAAGAAGTAAGAAAGAAAGAACTAAGAAAGAAGTAAGAAAGAAGTAAGAAAGAAGTAAGAAAGAAGTAAGAAAGAAGTAAGAAAGAAAGAAGAAAGAAGTAAGAAAGAAAGAAGGAAGAAGTATGAAAGAAGTAAGAAAGAAGAAAGAAAGAAGTAAGAAAGAAGAAAGAAAGAAGAAAGAAAGAAGTAGGAAAGAAAGAAGTAAGAAAGAAGTTAGAAAGAAGTAAGAAAGAAGTAAGAAAGAAGTAAGAAAGAAGTAAGAAGGAATGAAGAAAGAAGTAAGAAAGAAGTTAGAAAGAAGAAAGAAAGAAGTAAGAAAGAAGTAAGAAAGAAGAAAGAAAGAATTGAGGAAGAAGAAAGAAAGAGCTAAAATAGAAGAAAGTTAGAAGTAAGAAAGATGTAAGAAAGAAAGAAGAAAGAAGTAAGAAAGAAGTAAGAAAGAAGAAAAAAGAAGTTAGAATGAAGTAAGAAAGAAGTAAGAAAGAAGTAAGAAAGAAGTAAGAAAGAAGTAAGAAAGAAGTAAGAAAGAAGTAAGAAAGAAAGAAGTAAGAAAGAAGTAAGAAAGAAGTAAGAAAGAAGTAAAAAGAAGTAAGAAAGAAAGAAGAAAGAAGTAAGAAAGAAAGAAGGAAGGAGTATGAAAGAAGTAAGAAAGAAGAAAGAAAGAAGTAAGAAAGAAGAAAGAAAGAAGAAAGAAAGAAGTAAGAAAGAAGTAGGAAAGAAGAAAGAAAGAAGTAAGAAAGAAGTAGGAAAGAAAGAAGAAAGAAGTAAGAAAGAAGTAAGAAAGAAGGAAGAAAGAAGTAAGAAAGAAGTAAGAAAGAAGAAAGAAAGAATTAAGGAAGAAGAAAGAAAGAACTAAAATAGAAGAAAGTTAGAAGTAAGAAAGATGTAAGAAAGAAAGAAGAAAGAAGTAAGAAAGAAGTAAGAAAGAAGAAAAAAGAAGTTAGAATGAAGTAAGAAAGAAGTAAGAAAGAAGTAAGAAAGAAGTAAGAAAGAAGTAAGAAAGAAGTAAGAAAGAAGTAAGAAAGAAGTAAGAAAGAAGTAAGAAAGAAAGAAGAAAGAAGTAAGAAAGAAGAAAGAAAGATAGAAGAAAGAAGTAAGAAAGAAGTAAGAAAGAAGTAAGAAAGAAGTAAGAAAGAAGTAGGAAAGAAAGAAGAAAGAAGTAAGAAAGAAGTAAGAAAGAAGGAAGAAAGAAGTAAGAAGGAAGTAAGAAAGAAGTAAGAAAGAAGTAAGAAAGAAGTAAGAAAGAAAGAAGAAAGAAGTAAGAAAGAAGTAGGAAAGAAAGAAGAAAGAAGTAAGAAAGAAGTAAGAAAGAAGTAAGAAAGAAGTAAGAAAGAAGTAAGAAAGAAGTAAGAAAGAAAGAAGTAAGAAAGAAGTAAGAAAGAAGTAAGAAAGAAGTAAAAAGAAGTAAGAAAGAAAGAAGAAAGAAGTAAGAAAGAAAGAAGGAAGAAGTATGAAAGAAGTAAGAAAGAAGAAAGAAAGAAGTAGGAAAGAAAGAAGAAAGAAGTAAGAAAGAAAAAAGAAGAAAGAAAGAAGTAAGAAAGAGGTAAGAAAAAAGTAAGAAAGAAGTAAGAAAGAAGTGAGATAGAAAGAAGAAAGAAGTAAGAAAGAAGTAAGAAAGAAGTAAGAAAGAAGTAAGAAAGAAGAAAGAAAGAAGTAAGGAAGAAGTATGAAAGAAGTAAGAAAGAAGAAAAAAAGAAGTAAGAAAGAAGAAAGAAGAAAGAAAAAAGTAAGAAAGAAGTAAGAAAGAAGTAAGAAAGAAGTAAGAAAGAAGTAAGAAAGAAGAAAAAAGAAGTTAGAATGAAGTAAGAAAGAAGTAAGAAAGAAGTAAGAAAGAAGTAAGAAAGAAGTAAGAAAGAAGTAAGAAAGAAAGAAGTAAGAAAGAAGTAAGAAAGAAGTAAGAAAGAAGTAAGAAAGAAGTAAAAAGAAGTAAGAAAGAAAGAAGAAAGAAGTAAGAAAGAAAGAAGGAAGAAGTATGAAAGAAGTAAGAAAGAAGAAAGAAAGAAGTAAGAAAGAAGAAAGAAAGAAGAAAGAAAGAAGTAGGAAAGAAAGAAGAAAGAAGTAAGAAAGAAAGAAAAAAGAAGAAAGAAAGAAGTAAGAAAGAGGTAAGAAAGAAGTAAGAAAGAAGTAAGAAAGAAGTGAGATAGAAAGAAGAAAGAAGTAAGAAAGAAGTAAGAAAGAAGTAAGAAAGAAGTAAGAACGAAGTAAGAAGGAATGAAGAAAGAAGTAAGAAAGAAGTTAGAAAGAAGAAAGAAGTAAGAAAGAAGTAAGAAAGAAGAAAGAAAGAAGTAAGAAAGAAGTAAGAAAGAAGAAAGAAAGAATTAAGGAAGAAGAAAGAAAGAACTAAAATAGAAGAAAGTTAGAAGTAAGAAAGATGTAAGAAAGAAAGAAGAAATAAGTAAGAAAGAAGTAAGAAAGAAGTAAGAAAGAAGAAAGAAAGAAGAAAGAAAGAAGTAGGAAAGAAAGAAGTAAGAAAGAAGTAAGAAAGAAGTAAGAAAGAAGTAAGAAAGAAGTAAGAAAGAAGAAAAAAGAAGTTAGAATGAAGTAAGAAAGAAGTAAGAAAGAAGTAAGAAAGAAGTAAGAAAGAAGTAAGAAAGAAAGAAGTAAGAAAGGAGTAAGAAAGAAGTAAGAAAGAAGTAAAAAGAAGTAAGAAAGAAAGAAGAAAGAAGTAAGAAAGAAAGAAGGAAGGAGTATGAAAGAAGTAAGAAAGAAGAAAGAAAGAAGTAAGAAAGAAGAAAGAAAGAAGAAAGAAAGAAGTAGGAAAGAAAGAAGAAAGAAGTAAGAAAGAAAGAAAAAAGAAGAAAGAAAGAAGTAAGAAAGAGGTAAGAAAGAAGTAAGAAAGAAGTAAGAAAGAAGTGAGATAGAAAGAAGAAAGAAGTAAGAAAGAAGTAAGAAAGAAGTAAGAAAGAAGTAAGAAAGAAGTATGAAAGAAGAAAGAAAGATAGAAGAAAGAAGTAAGAAAGAAGTAAGAAAGAAGTAAGAAAGAAGTAAGAAAGAAGTAAGAACGAAGTAAGAAGGAATGAAGAAAGAAGTAAGAAAGAAGTTAGAAAGAAGAAAGAAGTAAGAAAGAAGTAAGAAAGAAGAAAGAAAGAAGTAAGAAAGAAGTAAGAAAGAAGAAAGAAAGAATTAAGGAAGAAGAAAGAAAGAACTAAAATAGAAGAAAGTTAGAAGTAAGAAAGATGTAAGAAAGAAAGAAGAAAGAAGTAAGAAAGAAGTAAGAAAGAAGAAAAAAGAAGTTAGAATGAAGTAAGAAAGAAGTAAGAAAGAAGTAAGAAAGAAGTAAGAAAGAAGTAAGAAAGAAGTAAGAAAGAAGTAAGACAGAAAGAAGTAAGAAAGAAGTAAGAAAGAAGTAAGAAAGAAGTAAGAAAGATGTAAGAAAGAAGTAAGAAAGAAAGAAGAAAGAAGTAAGAAAGAAAGAAGGAAGAAGTATGAAAGAAGTAAGAAAGAAGAAAGAAAGAAGTAAGAAAGAAGAAAGAAAGAAGAAAGAAAGAAGTAGGAAAGAAAGAAGAAAGAAGTAAGAAAGAAAGAAAAAAGAAGAAAGAAAGAAGTAAGAAAGAGTTAAGAAAGAAGTAAGAAGGAAGTAAGAAAGAAGTAAGAAGGAATGAAGAAAGAAGTAAGAAAGAAGTAAGAAAGAAGTAAGAAAGAAGTAAAAAGAAGTAAGAAAGAAGTAAGAAAGAAAGAAGAGAGAAGTAAGAAAGAAGTAAGAAAGAAGTAAGAAAGAAGTAAGAAAGAAGAAAGAAAGAAGTAAGAAAGAATTATGAAAGAAGTAAGAATGAAGAAAAAAAGAAGTAAGAAAGAAGTAAGAAAGAAGTAAGAAAGAAAGAAGAAAGAAGAAAGAAAGAAGTAAGAAAGAAGTAAGAAAGAAGTAAGAAATAAGTAAGAAAGAAAGAAGAAAGAAGTAAGAAAGAAAGAAGGAAGAAGTATGAAAGAAGTAAGAAAGAAGAAAGAAAGAAGTAGGAAAGAAGAAAGAAAGAAGTAAGAAAGAAGTAGGAAAGAAAGAAGAAAGAAGTAAGAAAGAAGTAAGAAAGAAGGAAGAAAGAAGTAAGAAAGAAGTAAGAAAGAAGTAAGAAAGAAGTAAGAAAGAAAGAAGAAAGAAGTAAGAAAGAAGTAAGAAAGAAAGAAGAAAGAAGTAAGAAAGAAGTAAGAAAGAAGTAAGAAAGAAGTAAGAAAGAAGTAAGAAAGAAGTAAGAAAGAAGTAAGAAAGAAAGAAGTAAGAAAGAAGTAAGAAAGAAGTAAGAAAGAAGTAAAAAGAAGTATGAAAGAAAGAAGAAAGAAGTAAGAAAGAAAGAAGGAAGAAGTATGAAAGAAGTAAGAAAGAAGAAAGAAAGAAGTAAGAAAGAAGAAAGAAAGAAGAAAGAAAGAAGTAGGAAAGAAAGAAGAAAGAAGTAAGAAAGAAAGAAAAAAGAAGAAAGAAAGAAGTAAGAAAGAGGTAAGAAAGAAGTAAGAAAGAAGTAAGAAAGAAGTGAGATAGAAAGAAGAAAGAAGTAAGAAAGAAGTAAGAAAGAAGTAAGAAAGAAGTAAGAAAGAAGAAAGAAAGAAGTAAGGAAGAAGTATGAAAGAAGTAAGAAAGAAGAAAAAAAGTAGTAAGAAAGAAGAAAGAAGAAAGAAAAAAGTAAGAAAGAAGTAAGAAAGAAGTAAGAAAGAAGTAAGAAAGAAGTAAGAAAGAAAGAAGTAAGAAAGAAGTAAGAAAGAAGTAAGAAAGAAGTAAAAAGAAGTAAGAAAGAAAGAAGAAAGAAGTAAGAAAGAAAGAAGGAAGAAGTATGAAAGACGTAAGAAAGAAGAAAGAAAGAAGTAAGAAAGAAGAAAGAAAGAAGAAAGAAAGAAGTAGGAAAGAAAGAAGAAAGAAGTAAGAAAGAAAGAAAAAAGAAGAAAGAAAGAAGTAAGAAAGAGGTAAGAAAGAAGTAAGAAAGAAGTAAGAAAGAAGTGAGATAGAAAGAAGAAAGAAGTAAGAAAGAAGTAAGAAAGAAGTAAGAAAGAAGAAAGAAAGAAGTAAGAAAAAAAGTAAGAAAGAAGTAAGAAAGAAGTAAGAAAGAAGTAAGAAAGAAAGAAGAAAGAAGTAAGAAAGAAGAAAGAAAGATAGAAGAAAGAAGTAAGAAAGAAGTAAGAAAGAAGTAAGAAAGAAGTAAGAACGAAGTAAGAAGGAATGAAGAAAGAAGTAAGAAAGAAGTTAGAAAGAAGAAAGAAGTAAGAAAGAAGTAAGAAAGAAGAAAGAAATAAGTAAGAAAGAAGTAAGAAAGAAGAAAGAAAGAATTAAGGAAGAAGAAAGAAAGAACTAAAATAGAAGAAAGTTAGAAGTAAGAAAGATGTAAGAAAGAAAGAAGAAAGAAGTAAGAAAGAAGTAAGAAAGAAGAAAAAAGAAGTTAGAATGAAGTAAGAAAGAAGTAAGAAAGAAGTAAGAAAGAAGTAAGAAAGAAGTAAGAAAGAAAGAAGAAAGAAGTAAGAAAGAAAGAAGGAAGAAGTATGAAAGAAGTAAGAAAGAAGAAAGAAAGAAGTAAGAAAGAAGAAAGAAAGAAGAAAGAAAGAAGTAGGAAAGAAAGAAGTAAGAAAGAAGTAAGAAAGAAGTAAGAAAGAAGTAAGAAAGAAGTAAGAAAGAAGTAAGAAAGAAGTAAGAAGGAATGAAGAAAGAAGTAAGAAAGAAGTTAGAAAGAAGAAAGAAGTAAGAAAGAAGTAAGAAACAAGAAAGAAAGAAGTAAGAAAGAAGTAAGAAAGAAGAAAGAAAGAATTGAGGAAGAAGAAAGAAAGAGCTAAAATAGAAGAAAGTTAGAAGTAAGAAAGATGTAAGAAAGAAAGAAGAAAGAAGTAAGAAAGAAGTAAGAAAGAAGAAAAAAGAAGTTAGAATGAAGTAAGAAAGAAGTAAGAAAGAAGTAAGAAAGAAGTAAGAAAGAAGTAAGAAAGAAGTAAGAAAGAAGTAAGAAAGAAAGAAGTAAGAAAGAAGTAAGAAAGAAGTAAGAAAGAAGTAAAAAGAAGTAAGAAAGAAAGAAGAAAGAAGTAAGAAAGAAAGAAGGAAGGAGTATGAAAGAAGTAAGAAAGAAGAAAGAAAGAAGTAAGAAAGAAGAAAGAAAGAAGAAAGTAAGAAGTAGGAAAGAAAGAAGAAAGAAGTAAGAAAGAAAGAAAAAAGAAGAAAGAAAGAAGTAAGAAAGAGGTAAGAAAGAAGTAAGAAGGAAGTAAGAAAGAAGTAAGAAGGAATGAAGAAAGAAGTAAGAAAGAAGTAAGAAAGAAGTAAGAAAGAAGTAAAAAGAAGTAAGAAAGAAGTAAGAAAGAAAGAAGAAAGAAGTAAGAAAGAAGTAAGAAAGAAGTAATAAAGAAGTAAGAAAGAAGAAAGAAAGAAGTAGGAAAGAAGAAAGAAAGAAGTAAGAAAGAAGGAGGAAAGAAAGAAGAAAGAAGTAAGAAAGAAGTAAGAAAGAAGGAAGAAAGAAGCAAAAAAGAAGTAAGAAAGAAGTAAGAAAGAAGTAAGAAAGAAAGAAGAAAGAAGTAAGAAAGAAGTAAGAAAGAAAGAAGAAAGAAGTAAGAAAGATGTAAGAAAGAAGAAAAAAGAAGTTAGAATGAAGTAAGAAAGAAGTAAGAAAGAAGTATGAAAGAAGCAAGAAAGAAGAAAAAAAGAAGTAAGAAAGAAGTAAGAAAGAAGTAAGAAAGAAAGAAGAAAGAAGAAAGAAAGAAGTAAGAAAGAAGTAAGAAAGAAGTAAGAAATAAGTAAGAAAGAAAGAAGAAAGAAGTAAGAAAGAAGTAAGAAAGAAGTAAGAAAGAAAGAAGAAAGAAGTAAGAAAGAAAGAAGGAAGAAGTATGAAAGAAGTAAGAAAGAAGAAAGAAAGAAGTAGGAAAGAAGAAAGAAGAAGTAAGAAAGAAGTAGGAAAGAAAGAAGAAAGAAGTAAGAAAGAAGTAAGAAAGAAGGAAGAAAGAAGTAAGAAAGAAGTAAGAAAGAAGTAAGAAAGAAGTAAGAAAGAAAGAAGAAAGAAGTAAGAAAGAAGTAAGAAAGAAGTAAGAAAGAAAGAAGAAAGAAGTAAGAAAGAAAGAAGGAAGAAGTATGAAAGAAGTAAGAAAGAAGAAAGAAAGAAGTAGGAAAGAAGAAAGAAAGAAGTAAGAAAGAAGTAGGAAAGAAAGAAGAAAGAAGTAAGAAAGAAGGAAGAAAGAAGGAAGAAAGAAGTAAGAAAGAAGTAAGAAAGAAGTAAGAAATAAGTAAGAAAGAAAGAAGAAAGAAGTAAGAAAGAAGTAAGAAAGAAGTAAGAAAGAAAGAAGAAAGAAGTAAGAAAGAAAGAAGGAAGAAGTATGAAAGAAGTAAGAAAGAAGAAAGAAAGAAGTAGGAAAGAAGAAAGAAAGAAGTAAGAAAGAAGTAGGAAAGAAAGAAGAAAGAAGTAAGAAAGAAGTAAGAAAGAAGTAAAAAGAAGTAAGAAAGAAGTAAGAAAGAAAGAAGAAAGAAGTAAGAAAGAAGTAAGAAAGAAGTAAGAAAGAAGTAAGAAAGAAGAAAGAAGTAAGAAAGAATTATGAAAGAAGTAAGAATGAAGAAAAAAAGAAGTAAGAAAGAAGTAAGAAAGAAGTAAGAAAGAAAGAAGAAAGAAGAAAGAAAGAAGTAAGAAAGAAGTAAGAAAGAAGTAAGAAATAAGTAAGAAAGAAAGAAGAAAGAAGTAAGAAAGAAGTAAGAAAGAAGTAAGAAAGAAAGAAGAAAGAAGTAAGAAAGAAAGAAGGAAGAAGTATGAAAGAAGTAAGAAAGAAGAAAGAAAGAAGTAGGAAAGAAGAAAGAAAGAAGTAAGAAAGAAGGAGGAAAGAAAGAAGAAAGAAGTAAGAAAGAAGTAAGAAAGAAGGAAGAAAGAAGTAAGAAAGAAGTAAGAAAGAAGTAAGAAAGAAGTAAGAAAGAAAGAAGAAAGAAGTAAGAAAGAAGTAAGAAAGAAGTAAGAAAGAAAGAAGAAAGAAGTAAGAAAGAAAGAAGGAAGAAGTATGAAAGAAGTAAGAAAGAAGAAAGAAAGAAGTAGGAAAGAAGAAAGAAAGAAGTAAGAAAGAAGTAGGAAAGAAAGAAGAAAGAAGTAAGAAAGAAGTAAGAAAGAAGGAAGAAAGAAGTAAGAAAGAAGTAAGAAAGAAGTAAGAAAGAAGTAAGAAAGAAGTAAGAAAGAAAGAAGAAAGAAGTAAGAAAGAAGTAAGAAAGAAAGAAGAAAGAAGTAAGAAAGATGTAAGAAAGAAGAAAAAAGAAGTTAGAATGAAGTAAGAAAGAAGTAAGAAAGAAGTATGAAAGAAGCAAGAAAGAAGAAAAAAAGAAGTAAGAAAGAAGTAAGAAAGAAGTAAGAAAGAAGTAAGAAAGAAGTAAGAAAGAAAGAAGTAAGAAAAAAGTAAGAAAGAATTAAGAAAGAAGTAAGAAAGAAAGAAGAAAGAAGTAAAAAAGAAGTAAGAAAGAAGTAAGAAAGAAGTAAGAAAGAAGAAAGAAAGAAGAAAGAAAGAACTAAGAAAGAAGTAACAAAGAATTAAGAAAGAAGTAAGAAAGAAGTAAGAAAGAAGTAAGAAAGAAAGAGGAAAGAAGTAAGAAAGAAAGAAGAAAGAAGTATGAAAGAAGTAAGAATGAAGAAAGAAAGAAGTAAGAAAGGAGAAAGAAAGAAGTAAGAAAGAAGGAGGAAAGAAAGAAGAAAGAGGTGAGAAAGAAAGAAGAAAGAAGAAAGAAGTAAGAAAGTGGTAAGAAAGAAGTAAGAAAGAAGTAAGAAAGAAGTAAGAAAGAAGTAAGAAATAAGTAAGAAAGAAGTATGAAAGAAGTAAGAAAGAAGTAAGAAATAAGTAAGAAAGAAGTAAGAAAGAAAGAAGAAAGAAGTAAGAAAGAAGTAAGAAGGAAGTAAGAAAGAAGTAAGAAAGAAGAAAGAAAGAAGTAAGAAAGAAGTATGAAAGAAGTAAGAAAGAAGAAATAAAGAACTAAGAAAGAAGTAAGAAAGAAGTAAGAAAGAAGTAAGAAGGAATGAAGAAAGAAGTAAGAAAGAAGAAAGAAGTAAGAAAGAAGTAAGAAAGAAAGAAGAAAGAAGTAAGAAAGAAGTAAGAAAGAAGTAAGAAAGAAGTAAGAAAGAAGAAAGAAAGAAGTAACAAAGAATTATGAAAGAAGTAAGAAAGAAGTAAGAAAGAAGTAAGAAAGAAGTAAGAAAGAAGTAAGAAAGAAGTAAGAAAGAAGAAAGAAAGAAGAAAGAAGAAAGAAAGAAGTAAGAAAGAAGTAAGAAAGAAGTAAGAAAGAAGTAAGAAAGAAGTAAGAAGGAATGAAGAAAGAAGTAAGAAAGAACGAAGGAAGAAGTATGAAAGAAGTAAGAAAGAAGAAAGAAAGAAGTAAGAAAGAAGAATGAAAGAAGAAAGAAAGAAGTAGGAAAGAAAGAAGTAAGAAAGAAGTAAGAAAGAAGTAAGAAAGAAGTAAGAAAGAAGTAAGAAAGAAGTAAGAAGGAATGAAGAAAGAAGTAAGAAAGAAGTTAGAAAGAAGAAAGAAGTAAGAAAGAAGTAAGAAACAAGAAAGAAAGAAGTAAGAAAGAAGTAAGAAAGAAGAAAGAAAGAATTGAGGAAGAAGAAAGAAAGAGCTAAAATAGAAGAAAGTTAGAAGTAAGAAAGATGTAAGAAAGAAAGAAGAAAGAAGTAAGAAAGAAGTAAGAAAGAAAGAAGTAAGAAAGAAGTAAGAAAGAAGTAAGAAAGAAGTAAAAAGAAGTAAGAAAGAAAGAAGAAAGAAGTAAGAAAGAAAGAAGGAAGGAGTATGAAAGAAGTAAGAAAGAAGAAAGAAAGAAGTAAGAAAGAAGAAAGAAAGAAGAAAGAAAGAAGTAGGAAAGAAAGAAGAAAGAAGTAAGAAAGAAAGAGAAAAGAAGAAAGAAAGAAGTAAGAAAGAGGTAAGAAAGAAGTAAGAAAGAAGTAAGAAAGAAGTGAGATAGAAAGAAGAAAGAAGTAAGAAAGAAGTAAGAAAGAAGTAAGAAAGAAGTAAGAAAGAAGAAAGATAGAAGAAAGAAGTAAGAAAGAAGTAAGAAAGAAGTAAGAAAGAAGTAAGAAAGAAGTAAGAACGAAGTAAGAAGGAATGAAGAAAGAAGTAAGAAAGAAGTTAGAAAGAAGTTAGAAGTAAGAAAGATGTAAGAAAGAAAGAAGAAAGAAGTAAGAAAGAAGTAAGAAAGAAGAAAAAAGAAGTTAGAATGAAGTAAGAAAGAAGTAAGAAAGAAGTAAGAAAGAAGTAAGAAAGAAAGAAGTAAGAAAGAAGTAAGAAAGAAGTAAGAAAGATGTAAGAAAGAAGTAAGAAAGAAGTAAGAAAGAAAGAAGAAAGAAGCAAGAAAGAAAGAAGGAAGAAGTATGAAAGAAGTAAGAAATAAGAAAGAAAGAAGTAAGAAAGAAGAAAGAAAGAAGAAAGAAAGAAGTAGGAAAGAAAGAAGAAAGAAGTAAGAAAGAAAGAAAAAAGAAGATAGAAAGTAGTAAGAAAGAGGTAAGAAAGAAGTAAGAAGGAAGTAAGAAAGAAGTAAGAAGGAATGAAGAAAGAAGTAAGAAAGAAGTAAGAAAGAAGTAAGAAAGAAGTAAAAAGAAGTAAGAAAGAAGTAAGAAAGAAAGAAGAAAGAAGTAAGAAAGAAGTAAGAAAGAAGTAAGAAAGAAGAAAGAAAGAAGTAAGAAAGAATTATGAAAGAAGTAAGAATGAAGAAAAAAAGAAGTAAGAAAGAAGTAAGAAAGAAGTAAGAAAGAAAGAAGAAAGAAGAAAGAAAGAAGTAAGAAAGAAGTAAGAAAGAAGTAAGAAATAAGTAAGAAAGAAAGAAGAAAGAAGTAAGAAAGAAGTAAGAAAGAAGTAAGAAAGAAAGAAGAAAGAAGTAAGAAAGAAAGAAGGAAGAAGTATGAAAGAAGTAAGAAAGAAGAAAGAAAGAAGTAGGAAAGAAGAAAGAAAGAAGTAAGAAAGAAGTAGGAAAGAAAGAAGAAAGAAGTAAGAAAGAAGTAAGAAAGAAGGAAGAAAGAAGTAAGAAAGAAGTAAGAAAGAAGTAAGAAAGAAGTAAGAAAGAAGTAAGAAAGAAAGAAGAAAGAAGTAAGAAAGAAGTAAGAAAGAAAGAAGAAAGAAGTAAGAAAGATGTAAGAAAGAAGAAAAAAGAAGTTAGAATGAAGTAAGAAAGAAGTAAGAAAGAAGTATGAAAGAAGCAAGAAAGAAGAAAAAAAGAAGTAAGAAAGAATTAAGAAAGAAGTAAGAAAGAAGTAAGAAAGAAGTAAGAAAGAAGTAAGAAAGAAAGAAGAAAGAAGTAAGAAAGAAGTAAGAAAGAAAGAAGAAAGAAGTAAGAAAGAAGTAAGAAAGAAGAAAAAAGAAGTTAGAATGAAGTAAGAAAGAAGTAAGAAAGAAGTAAGAAAGAAGTAAGAAAGAAGTATGAAAGAAGTAAGAAAGAAGTAAGAAATAAGTAAGAAAGAAGTAAGAAAGAAAGAAGAAAGAAGTAAGAAAGAAGTAATAAAGAAGTAAGAAAGAAGTAAGAAAGAAGAAAGAAAGAAGTAAGAAAGAAGTATGAAAGAAGTAAGAAAGAAGAAAAAAGAAGTAAGAAAGAAGTAAGAAAGAAGTAAGAAAGAAGTAAGAAAGAAGTAAGAAAGAAGTAAGAAGGAATGAAGAAAGAAGTAAGAAAGAAGTAAGAAAGAAGTAAGAAAGAAGTAAGAAAGAAAGAAGAAAGAAGTAAGAAAGAAGTAAGAAAGAAGTAAGAAAGAAGAAAGAATGAAGTAACAAAGAATTATGAAAGAAGTAAGAAAGAAGTAAGAAAGAAGTAAGAAAGAAGTAAGAAAGAAGTAAGAAAGAAGAAAGAAAGAAGAAAGAAGAAAGAAAGAAGTAAGAAAGAATTAAGAAAGAAGTAAGAAAGAAGTAAGAAAGAAGTAAGAAGGAATGAAGAAAGAAGTAAGAAAGAAGTAAGAAAGAAGTAAGAAAGAAGTAAGAAAGGAAGAAGAAAGAAAGAAGAATGAAGTAAGAAAGAAGTAAGAAAGAAGTAAGAAAGAAGAAAGAAAGAATTAAGAAAGAAGAAAGAAAGAAGTAAGAAAGAAGTAAGAAAGTAGTAGGAAAGAAGTAAGAAAGAAGTAAGAAAGAAAGAAGAAAGAAGTAAGAAAGAAGTAAGGAAGAAAGAAGAAAGAAGTAAGAAAGAAGAAAGAAAGAAGTATGAAAGAAGGAAGAAAGAAGAAAGAAAGAAGTAAGAACGAAGTAAGAAAGAAGTAAGAAGGAATGAAGAAAGAAGTAAGAAAGAATGAAGAAAGAAGTAAGAAAGAAGTAAGAAAGAAGAAAGAAAGAAGAAAGAAGAAAGAAGTAAGAAAGAAGTAAGAAAGAAGTAAGAAAGAAGTAAGAAAGAAGTAAGAAAGAAGTAAGAAAGAAGTAAGAAGGAATGAAGAAAGAAGTAAGAAAGAAGTTAGAAAGAAGAAAGAAGTAAGAAAGAAGTAAGAAAGAAGTAAGAAAGACAGAAGTAAGAAAGAAGTAAGAAAGAAGTAAGAAAGAAGTAAGAAAGAAAGAAGAAAGTAGTAGGAAAGAAAGAAGAAAGAAGTAAGAAAGAAAGAAGAAAGAAGAAAGAAGAAAGAAAGAAGTAAGAAAGAGGTAAGAAAGAAGTAAGAAAGAAGTAAGAAAGAAGTAAGAAGGAATGAAGAAAGAAGTAAGAAAGAAGTAAGAAAGAAGTAGGAAAGAAGTAAGAAAGAAGTAAGAAAGAAAGAAGAAAGAAGTAAGAAAGAAGTAAGAAAGAAGTAAGAAAGAAAGAGGAAAGAAGTAAGAAAGAAGAAAGAAAGAAGTAAGAAAGAAGTAAGAAAGAAGAAAAAAGAAGTTAGAAAGAAGTAAGAAAGAAGTAAGAAAGAAGTAAGAAAGAAGAAAGAAAGAAGTAAGAAAGAAGTAAGAAAGAATTAAGAAAGAAGTAAGAAAGAAAGAAGAAAGAAGTAAGAAAGAAGTAAGAAAGAAGTAAGAAAGAAGTAAGAAAGAAGTAAGAAAGAAGTGAGAAAGAAGTAAGAAAGAAAGAAGAAAGAAGTAAGAAAGAAAGAAGAAAGAAGTATGAAAGAAGTAAGAAAGAAGAAAGAAAGAAGTAGGAAAGAAGAAAGAAAGAAGTAAGAAAGAAGTAGGGAAGAAAGAAGAAAGAAGTAAGAAAGAAGAAAGAAGAAAGAAAGAAGTAAGAAAGAGGTAAGAAAGAGGTAAGAAAGAAGTAAAAAGAAGTAAGAAAGAAGTAAGAAGGAATGAAGAAAGAAGTAAGAAAGAAGTAAGAAAGAAGGAAGAAAGAAGAAAGAAAGAAGTAAGAAAGAAGTAAGAAAGAAGTAAAAAAGAAGTAAGAAAGTAGTAAGAAAGAAGTAAGAAGGAATTAAGAAAGAAGTAAGAAAGAAGTAAGAAAGAAGTAGGAAAGGAAGAAGAAAGAAAGAAGAATGAAGTAAGAAAGAAGTAAGAAAGAAGAAAGAAAGAATTAAGAAAGAAAAAGAAAGAAGTAAGAAAGAAGTAAGAAAGAAGTAAGAAAGAAGTTAGGAAGAAGTAAGAAAGAAGTAAGAAAGAAGTAGGAAAGAAGTAAGAAAGAAGTAAGAAAGAAAGAAGAAAGAAGTAAGAAAGAAGTAAGAAAGAAGTAAGAAAGAAAGAAGAAAGAAGTAAGAAAGAAGAAAGAAAGAAATAAGAAAGAAGTAAGAAAGAAGAAAAAAGAAGTAAGAAAGAAAGAAGAAAGAAGTAAGAAAGAAGTAAGAAAGAAGTAAGAAAGAAGTAAGAAAGAAGTAAGAAAGAAGTAAGAAAGAAAGAAGTAAGAAAGAAGTAAGAAAGAAGTAAGAAAGAAGTTAGAAAGAAGTAAGAAAGAAAGAAGAAAGAAGTAAGAAAGAAAGAAGAAAGAAGTATGAAAGAAGTAAGAAAGAAGAAAGAAATAAGTAGGAAAGAAGAAAGAAAGAAGTAAGAAAGAAGTAAGAAAGAAGAAAGAAAGAAGTAAGAAAGAAGTATGAAAGAAGTAAGAAAGAAGAAAAACGAAGTAAGAAAGAAGTAAGAAAGAAGTAAGAAAGAAGTAAGAAAGAAGTAAGAAGGAATGAAGAAAGAAGTAAGAAAGAAGTAAGAAAGAAGTAAGAAAGAAAGAAGAAAGAAGTAAGAAAGAAGTAAGAAAGAAGTAAGAAAGAAGTAAGAAAGAAGAAAGAAAGAAGTATGGAAGAAGTATGAAAGAAGTAAGAAAGAAGAAAAAAAGAATTAAGAAAGAAGAAAGAAAGAATAAAGAAAGAAGAAAGAAAAAAGTAAGAAAGAAGTAAGAAAGAAGTAAGAAAGAAGTAAGAAAGAAAGAAGAAAGAAGTAAGAAAGAAGAAAGAAAGATAGAAGAAAGAAGTAAGAAAGAAGTAAGAAAGAAGTAAGAAAGAAGTAAGAAAGAAGTAAGAAAGAAGTAAGAAAGAAGTAAGAAAGAAGAAAAAAGAAGTTAGAATGAAGTAAGAAAGAAGTAAGAAAGAAGTAAGAAAGAAGTAAGAAAGAAGTAAGAAAGAAGTAAGAAAGAAAGAAGTAAGAAAGAAGTAAGAAAGAAGTAAGAAAGAAGTTAAAAGAAGTAAGAAAGAAAGAAGAAAGAAGTAAGAAAGAAAGAAGGAAGAAGTATGAAAGAAGTAAGAAAGAAGAAAGAAAGAAGTAAGAAAGAAGAAAGAAAGAAGAAAGAAAGAAGTAGGAAAGAAAGAAGAAAGAAGTAAGAAAGAAAGAAAAAAGAAGAAAGAAAGAAGTAAGAAAGAGGTAAGAAAGAAGTAAGAAGGAAGTAAGAAAGAAGTAAGAAGGAATGAAGAAAGAAGTAAGAAAGAAGTAAGAAAGAAGTAAGAAAGAAGTAAGAAAGAAGTAAGAAAGAAGAAAGAAAGAAGTAAGAAAGAATTATGAAGGAAGTAAGAAAGAAGAAAAAAAGAAGAAAGAAAGAAGTAAGAAAGAAGTAAGAAAGAAAGAAGAAAGAAGAAAGAAAGAAGTAAGAAAGAAGTAAGAAAGAAGTAAGAAAGAAGAAAGAAAGAAGTAAGAAAGAAGTAAGAAAGAATTAAGAAAGAAGTAAGAAGTAAGAAAGAAAGAAGAAAGAAGTAAGAAAGAAGTAAGAAAGAAGAAAGAAAGAAGAAAGAAAGAACTAAGAAAGAAGTAATAAAGAAGTAAGAAAGAAGTAAGAAAGAAGTAAGAAAGAAGTAAGAAAGAAAGAAGTAAGAAAGAAGTAAGAAAGAAGTAAGAAAGAAGTTAAAAGAAGTAAGAAAGAAAGAAGAAAGAAGTAAGAAAGAAAGAAGGAAGAAGTATGAAAGAAGTAAGAAAGAAGAAAGAAAGAAGTAAGAAAGAAGAAAGAAAGAAGAAAGAAAGAAGTAGGAAAGAAAGAAGAAAGAAGTAAGAAAGAAAGAAAAAAGAAGAAAGAAAGAAGTAAGAAAGAGGTAAGAAAGAAGTAAGAAGGAAGTAAGAAAGAAGTAAGAAGGAATGAAGAAAGAAGTAAGAAAGAAGTAAGAAAGAAGTAAGAAAGAAGTAAGAAAGAAGTAAGAAAGAAGAAAGAAAGAAGTAAGAAAGAATTATGAAGGAAGTAAGAAAGAAGAAAAAAAGAAGAAAGAAAGAAGTAAGAAAGAAGTAAGAAAGAAAGAAGAAAGAAGAAAGAAAGAAGTAAGAAAGAAGTAAGAAAGAAGTAAGAAAGAAGAAAGAAAGAAGTAAGAAAGAAGTAAGAAAGAATTAAGAAAGAAGTAAGAAGTAAGAAAGAAAGAAGAAAGAAGTAAGAAAGAAGTAAGAAAGAAGAAAGAAAGAAGAAAGAAAGAACTAAGAAAGAAGTAATAAAGAAGTAAGAAAGAAGTAAGAAAGAAGTAAGAAAGAAGTAAGAAAGAAAGAGGAAAGAAGTAAGAAAGAAAGAAGAAAGAAGTATGAAAGAAGTAAGAAAGAAGAAAGAAAGAAGTAAGAAAGAAGAAAGAAAGAAGTAAGAAAGAAGGAGGAAAGAAAGAAGAAAGAAGTGAGAAAGAAAGAAGAAAGAAGAAAGAAAGAAGTAAGAAAGAGGTAAGAAAGAAGTAAGAAAGAAGTAAGAAAGAAGTAAGAAGGAATGAAGAAAGAAGTAAGAAAGAAGTAAGAAGGAATGAAGAAAGAAGTAAGAAAGAAGTAAGAAAGAAGGAAGAAAGAAGAAAGAAAGAAGTACGAAAGAAGTAAGAAAGAAGTAAGAAAGAAGTAAGAAAGAAGTAAGAAGGAATTAAGAAAGAAGTAAGAAAGAAGTAAGAAAGAAGTAAGAAAGAAGAAAGAAAGAAGTAACAAAGAATTATGAAAGAAGTAAGAAAGAATTAAGAAAGAAGTAAGAAATAAGTAAGAAGGAATGAAGAAAGAAGTAAGAAAGAAGTAAGAAAGAAGTAAGAAAGAAGTAAGAAAGAAGTAAGAAAGGAAGAAGAAAGAAAGAAGAATGAAGTAAGAAAGAAGTAAGAAAGAAGAAAGAAAGAATTAAGAAAGAAGAATGAACGAAGTAAGAAAGAAGTAAGAAAGTAGTAGGAAAGAAGTAAGAAAGAAGTAAGAAAGAAAGAAGAAAGAAGTAAGAAAGAAGAAAGAAAGAAGTATGAAAGAATGAAGAAAGAAGAAAGAAAGAAGTAAGAACGAAGTAAGAAAGAAGTAAGAAGGAATGAAGAAAGAAGTAAGAAAGAATGAAGAAAGAAGTAAGAAAGAAGTAAGAAAGAAGAAAGAAAGAAGTAAGAAAGAAGAAAGATAGAAGAAAGAAGTAAGAAAGAAGTAAGAAAGAAGTAAGAAAGAAGTAAGAAAGAAGTAAGAAAGAAGTAAGAAGGAATGAAGAAAGAAGTAAGGAAGAAGTTAGAAAGAAGAAAGAAGTAAGAAAGAAGTAAGAAAGAAGAAAGAAAGAAGTAAGAAAGAAGTAAGAAAGAAGTAAGAAAGAAGTAAGAAAGACAGAAGTAAGAAAGAAGTAAGAAAGAAGTAAGAAAGAAAGAAGGAAGAAGTATGAAAGAAGTAAGAAAGAAGAAAGAAAGAAGTAAGAAAGAAGAAAGAAAGAAATAAGAAAGTATTAGGAAAGAAAGAAGAAAGAAGTAAGAAAGAAAGAAGAAAGAAGAAAGAAAGAAGTAAGAAAGAGGTAAGAAAGAAGTAAGAAAGAAGTAAGAAGGAATGAAGAAAGAAGTAAGAAAGAAGAAAGAAAGAAGTAAGAAAGAATTATGAAAGAAGTAAGAAAGAAGAAAAAAAGAAGTAAGAAAGAAGTAAGAAAGAAGTAAGAAAGAAGTAAGAAAGAAAGAAGAAAGAAGAAAGAAAGAACAAAGAAGAAAGAAAGAAGTAAGAAAGAAGTAAGAAAGAAGTAAGAAAGAAGTAAGAAAGAAGTAAGAAGGAATGAAGAAAGAAGTAAGAAAGAAGTAAGAAAGAAGTAAGAAAGAAGTAAGAAAGGAAGAAGAAAGAAGTAAGAAAGAAGTAAGAAAGAAGTAAGAAAGAGGTAAGAAAGGAAGAAGAAAGAAAGAAGAATGAAGTAAGAAAGAAGTAAGAAAGAAGAAAGAAAGAACTAAGAAAGAAGAAAGAAAGAAGTAAGAAAGAAGTAAGAAAGAAGTAAGAAAGAAGTAAGAAAGAAGTAAGAAAGAAGTTAGAAAGAAGTAAGAAAGAAGTAAGAAACAAGTAGGAAAGAAGTAAGAAAGAAGTAAGAAAGAAAGAAGAAAGAAGTAAGAAAGAAGTAAGAAAGAAAGAAGAAAGAAGTAAAAAAGAAGAAAGAAAGAAGTAAGTAAGAAGTAAGAAAGAAGAAAAAAGAAGTTAGAATGAAGTAAGAAAGAAGTAAGAAAGAAGTAAGAAAGAAGAAAGAAAGAAGTAAGAAAGAATTATGAAAGAAGTAAGAAAGAAGAAAAAAAGAAGTAAGAAAGAAGTAAGAAAGAAGTAAGAAAGAAGTAAGAAAGAAAGAAGAAAGAAGAAAGAAAGAACAAAGAAGAAAGAAAGAAGTAAGAAAGAAGTAAGAAAGAAGTAAGAAAGAAGTAAGAAAGAAGTAAGAAGGAATGAAGAAAGAAGTAAGAAAGAAGTAAGAAAGAAGTAAGAAAGAAGTAAGAAAGGAAGAAGAAAGAAGTAAGAAAGAAGTAAGAAAGAAGTAAGAAAGAGGTAAGAAAGAAGTAAGAAAGAAGTAAGAAGGAATGAAGAAAGAAGTAAGAAAGAAGTAAGAAAGAAGTAAGAAAGAAGTAAGAAAGGAAGAAGAAAGAAGTAAGAAAAAAGTAAGAAAGAAGTAAGAAAGAGGTAAGAAAGGAAGAAGAAAGAAAGAAGAATGAAGTAAGAAAGAAGTAAGAAAGAAGAAAGAAAGAAGTAAGAAAGAAGTAAGAAAGAAGTTAGAAAGAAGTAAGAAAGAAGTAAGAAAGAAGTTGGAAAGAAGTAAGAAAGAAGTAAGAAAGAAAGAAGAAAGAAGTAAGAAAGAAGTAAGAAAGAAGTAAGAAAGAAAGAAGAAAGAAGTAAAAAAGAAGAAAGAAAGAAGTAAGTAAGAAGTAAAAAAGAAGAAAAAAGAAGTTAGAATGAAGTAAGAAAGAAGTAAGAAAGAAGTAAGAAAGAAGAAAGAAAGAAGTAAGAAAGAAGTAAGAAAGAATTAAGAAAGAAGTAAGAAAGAAAGAAGAAAGAAGTAAGAAAGAAGTAAGAAAGAAGTAAGAAAGAAGTAAGAAAGAAGTAAGAAAGAAAGAAGAAAGAAGTAAGAAAGAAAGAAGAAAGAAGTATGAAAGAAGAAAGAAAGAAGAAAGAAAGAGGTAGGAAAGAAGAAAGAAAGAAGTAAGAAAGAAGTAGGGAAGAAAGAAGAAAGAAGTAAGAAAGAAAGAAGAAAGAAGAAAGAAAGAAGTAAGAAAGAGGTAAGAAAGAATTAAAAAGAAGTAAGAAAGAAGTAAGAAGGAATGCAGAAAGAAGTAAGAAAGAAGTAAGAAAGAAGTAAGAAAGAAAGAAGAAAGAAGTAAGAAAGAAGTAAGAAAGAAGTAAGAAAGAAAGAAGAAAGAAGTAAAAAAGAAGTTAGAAAGAAGTAAGAAAGAAGTAAGAAAGAAGTAAGAAAGAAGAAAGAAAGAAGTAAGAAAGAAGTAAGAAAGAAGTAAGAAAGAAGTAAGAAAGAAGTAAGAAAGAAGTAGGAAAGAAGTAAGAAAGAAGTAAGAAAGAAAGAAGAAAGAAGTAAGAAAGAAGTAAGAATGAAGTAAGAAAGAAAGAGGAAAGAAGTAAGAAAGAAGAAAGAAAGAAGTAAGAAAGAAGTAAGAAAGAAGAAAAAAGAAGTTAGAAAGAAGTAAGAAAGAAGTAAGAAAGAAGTAAGAAAGAAGAAAGAAAGAAGTAAGAAAGAAGTAAGAAAGAATTAAGAAAGAAGTAAGAAAGAAAGAACAAAGAAGTAAGAAAGAAGTAAGAAAGAAGTAAGAAAGAAGTAAGAAAGAAGTAAGAAAGAAGTGAGAAAGAAGTAAGAAAGAAAGAAGAAAGAAGTAAGAAAGAAAGAAGAAAGAAGTATGAAAGAAGTAAGAAAGAAGAAAGAAAGAAGTAGGAAAGAAGAAAGAAAGAAGTAAGAAAGAAGTAGGGAAGAAAGAAGAAAGAAGTAAGAAAGAAGAAAGAAGAAAGAAAGAAGTAAGAAAGAGGTAAGAAAGAGGTAAGAAAGAAGTAAAAAGAAGTAAGAAAGAAGTAAGAAGGAATGAAGAAAGAAGTAAGAAAGAAGTAAGAAAGAAGGAAGTAAGAAGAAAGAAAGAAGTAAGAAAGAAGTAAGAAAGAAGTAAGAAAGAAGTAAGAAAGTAGTAAGAAAGAAGTAAGAAGGAATTAAGAAAGAAGTAAGAAAGAAGTAAGAAAGAAGTAAGAAAGGAAGAAGAAAGAAAGAAGAATGAAGTAAGAAAGAAGTAAGAAAGAAGAAAGAAAGAAGAAAGAAAGAACTAAGAAAGAAGTAATAAAGAAGTAAGAAAGAAGTAAGAAAGAAGTAAGAAAGAAGTAAGAAAGAAAGAGGAAAGAAGTAAGAAAGAAAGAAGAAAGAAGTATGAAAGAAGTAAGAAAGAAGAAAGAAAGAAGTAAGAAAGAAGAAAGAAAGAAGTAAGAAAGAAGGAGGAAAGAAAGAAGAAAGAAGTGAGAAAGAAAGAAGAAAGAAGAAAGAAAGAAGTAAGAAAGAGGTAAGAAAGAAGTAAGAAAGAAGTAAGAAAGAAGTAAGAAGGAATGAAGAAAGAAGTAAGAAAGAAGTAAGAAGGAATGAAGAAAGAAGTAAGAAAGAAGTAAGAAAGAAGGAAGAAAGAAGAAAGAAAGAAGTACGAAAGAAGTAAGAAAGAAGTAAGAAAGAAGTAAGAAAGAAGTAAGAAGGAATTAAGAAAGAAGTAAGAAAGAAGTAAGAAAGAAGTAAGAAAGAAGAAAGAAAGAAGTAACAAAGAATTATGAAAGAAGTAAGAAAGAATTAAGAAAGAAGTAAGAAATAAGTAAGAAGGAATGAAGAAAGAAGTAAGAAAGAAGTAAGAAAGAAGTAAGAAAGAAGTAAGAAAGAAGTAAGAAAGGAAGAAGAAAGAAAGAAGAATGAAGTAAGAAAGAAGTAAGAAAGAAGAAAGAAAGAATTAAGAAAGAAGAATGAACGAAGTAAGAAAGAAGTAAGAAAGTAGTAGGAAAGAAGTAAGAAAGAAGTAAGAAAGAAAGAAGAAAGAAGTAAGAAAGAAGAAAGAAAGAAGTATGAAAGAATGAAGAAAGAAGAAAGAAAGAAGTAAGAACGAAGTAAGAAAGAAGTAAGAAGGAATGAAGAAAGAAGTAAGAAAGAATGAAGAAAGAAGTAAGAAAGAAGTAAGAAAGAAGAAAGAAAGAAGTAAGAAAGAAGAAAGATAGAAGAAAGAAGTAAGAAAGAAGTAAGAAAGAAGTAAGAAAGAAGTAAGAAAGAAGTAAGAAAGAAGTAAGAAGGAATGAAGAAAGAAGTAAGGAAGAAGTTAGAAAGAAGAAAGAAGTAAGAAAGAAGTAAGAAAGAAGAAAGAAAGAAGTAAGAAAGAAGTAAGAAAGAAGTAAGAAAGAAGTAAGAAAGACAGAAGTAAGAAAGAAGTAAGAAAGAAGTAAGAAAGAAAGAAGGAAGAAGTATGAAAGAAGTAAGAAAGAAGAAAGAAAGAAGTAAGAAAGAAGAAAGAAAGAAATAAGAAAGTATTAGGAAAGAAAGAAGAAAGAAGTAAGAAAGAAAGAAGAAAGAAGAAAGAAAGAAGTAAGAAAGAGGTAAGAAAGAAGTAAGAAAGAAGTAAGAAGGAATGAAGAAAGAAGTAAGAAAGAAGAAAGAAAGAAGTAAGAAAGAATTATGAAAGAAGTAAGAAAGAAGAAAAAAAGAAGTAAGAAAGAAGTAAGAAAGAAGTAAGAAAGAAGTAAGAAAGAAAGAAGAAAGAAGAAAGAAAGAACAAAGAAGAAAGAAAGAAGTAAGAAAGAAGTAAGAAAGAAGTAAGAAAGAAGTAAGAAAGAAGTAAGAAGGAATGAAGAAAGAAGTAAGAAAGAAGTAAGAAAGAAGTAAGAAAGAAGTAAGAAAGGAAGAAGAAAGAAGTAAGAAAGAAGTAAGAAAGAAGTAAGAAAGAGGTAAGAAAGGAAGAAGAAAGAAAGAAGAATGAAGTAAGAAAGAAGTAAGAAAGAAGAAAGAAAGAACTAAGAAAGAAGAAAGAAAGAAGTAAGAAAGAAGTAAGAAAGAAGTAAGAAAGAAGTAAGAAAGAAGTAAGAAAGAAGTTAGAAAGAAGTAAGAAAGAAGTAAGAAACAAGTAGGAAAGAAGTAAGAAAGAAGTAAGAAAGAAAGAAGAAAGAAGTAAGAAAGAAGTAAGAAAGAAAGAAGAAAGAAGTAAAAAAGAAGAAAGAAAGAAGTAAGTAAGAAGTAAGAAAGAAGAAAAAAGAAGTTAGAATGAAGTAAGAAAGAAGTAAGAAAGAAGTAAGAAAGAAGAAAGAAAGAAGTAAGAAAGAATTATGAAAGAAGTAAGAAAGAAGAAAAAAAGAAGTAAGAAAGAAGTAAGAAAGAAGTAAGAAAGAAGTAAGAAAGAAAGAAGAAAGAAGAAAGAAAGAACAAAGAAGAAAGAAAGAAGTAAGAAAGAAGTAAGAAAGAAGTAAGAAAGAAGTAAGAAAGAAGTAAGAAGGAATGAAGAAAGAAGTAAGAAAGAAGTAAGAAAGAAGTAAGAAAGAAGTAAGAAAGGAAGAAGAAAGAAGTAAGAAAGAAGTAAGAAAGAAGTAAGAAAGAGGTAAGAAAGAAGTAAGAAAGAAGTAAGAAGGAATGAAGAAAGAAGTAAGAAAGAAGTAAGAAAGAAGTAAGAAAGAAGTAAGAAAGGAAGAAGAAAGAAGTAAGAAAAAAGTAAGAAAGAAGTAAGAAAGAGGTAAGAAAGGAAGAAGAAAGAAAGAAGAATGAAGTAAGAAAGAAGTAAGAAAGAAGAAAGAAAGAAGTAAGAAAGAAGTAAGAAAGAAGTTAGAAAGAAGTAAGAAAGAAGTAAGAAAGAAGTTGGAAAGAAGTAAGAAAGAAGTAAGAAAGAAAGAAGAAAGAAGTAAGAAAGAAGTAAGAAAGAAGTAAGAAAGAAAGAAGAAAGAAGTAAAAAAGAAGAAAGAAAGAAGTAAGTAAGAAGTAAGAAAGAAGAAAAAAGAAGTTAGAATGAAGTAAGAAAGAAGTAAGAAAGAAGTAAGAAAGAAGAAAGAAAGAAGTAAGAAAGAAGTAAGAAAGAATTAAGAAAGAAGTAAGAAAGAAAGAAGAAAGAAGTAAGAAAGAAGTAAGAAAGAAGTAAGAAAGAAGTAAGAAAGAAGTAAGAAAGAAAGAAGAAAGAAGTAAGAAAGAAAGAAGAAAGAAGTATGAAAGAAGAAAGAAAGAAGAAAGAAAGAGGTAGGAAAGAAGAAAGAAAGAAGTAAGAAAGAAGTAGGGAAGAAAGAAGAAAGAAGTAAGAAAGAAAGAAGAAAGAAGAAAGAAAGAAGTAAGAAAGAGGTAAGAAAGAATTAAAAAGAAGTAAGAAAGAAGTAAGAAGGAATGCAGAAAGAAGTAAGAAAGAAGTAAGAAAGAAGTAAGAAAGAAAGAAGAAAGAAGTAAGAAAGAAGTAAGAAAGAAGTAAGAAAGAAAGAAGAAAGAAGTAAAAAAGAAGTTAGAAAGAAGTAAGAAAGAAGTAAGAAAGAAGTAAGAAAGAAGAAAGAAAGAAGTAAGAAAGAAGTAAGAAAGAAGTAAGAAAGAAGTAAGAAAGAAGTAAGAAAGAAGTAGGAAAGAAGTAAGAAAGAAGTAAGAAAGAAAGAAGAAAGAAGTAAGAAAGAAGTAAGAATGAAGTAAGAAAGAAAGAGGAAAGAAGTAAGAAAGAAGAAAGAAAGAAGTAAGAAAGAAGTAAGAAAGAAGAAAAAAGAAGTTAGAAAGAAGTAAGAAAGAAGTAAGAAAGAAGTAAGAAAGAAGAAAGAAAGAAGTAAGAAAGAAGTAAGAAAGAATTAAGAAAGAAGTAAGAAAGAAAGAAGAAAGAAGTAAGAAAGAAGTAAGAAAGAAGTAAGAAAGAAGTAAGAAAGAAGTAAGAAAGAAGTGAGAAAGAAGTAAGAAAGAAAGAAGAAAGAAGTAAGAAAGAAAGAAGAAAGAAGTATGAAAGAAGTAAGAAAGAAGAAAGAAAGAAGTAGGAAAGAAGAAAGAAAGAAGTAAGAAAGAAGTAGGGAAGAAAGAAGAAAGAAGTAAGAAAGAAGAAAGAAGAAAGAAAGAAGTAAGAAAGAGGTAAGAAAGAGGTAAGAAAGAAGTAAAAAGAAGTAAGAAAGAAGTAAGAAGGAATGAAGAAAGAAGTAAGAAAGAAGTAAGAAAGAAGGAAGTAAGAAGAAAGAAAGAAGTAAGAAAGAAGTAAGAAAGAAGTAAGAAAGAAGTAAGAAAGTAGTAAGAAAGAAGTAAGAAGGAATTAAGAAAGAAGTAAGAAAGAAGTAAGAAAGAAGTAAGAAAGGAAGAAGAAAGAAAGAAGAATGAAGTAAGAAAGAAGTAAGAAAGAAGAAAGAAAGAATTAAGAAAGAAAAAGAAAGAAGTAAGAAAGAAGTAAGAAAGAAGTAAGAAAGAAGTTAGGAAGAAGTAAGAAAGAAGTAAGAAAGAAGTAGGAAAGAAGTAAGAAAGAAGTAAGAAAGAAAGAAGAAAGAAGTAAGAAAGAAGTAAGAAAGAAGTAAGAAAGTAAGAAGAAAGAAGTAAGAAAGAAGAAAGAAAGAAGTAAGAAAGAAGTAAGAAAGAAGAAAAAAGAAGTAAGAAAGAAAGAAGAAAGAAGTAAGAAAGAAGTAAGAAAGAAGTAAGAAAGAAGTAAGAAAGAAGTAAGAAAGAAGTAAGAAAGAAAGAAGTAAGAAAGAAGTAAGAAAGAAGTAAGAAAGAAGTTAGAAAGAAGTAAGAAAGAAAGAAGAAAGAAGTAAGAAAGAAAGAAGAAAGAAGTATGAAAGAAGTAAGAAAGAAGAAAGAAATAAGTAGGAAAGAAGAAAGAAAGAAGTAAGAAAGAAGTAAGAAAGAAGAAAGAAAGAAGTAAGAAAGAAGTATGAAAGAAGTAAGAAAGAAGAAAAACGAAGTAAGAAAGAAGTAAGAAAGAAGTAAGAAAGAAGTAAGAAAGAAGTAAGAAGGAATGAAGAAAGAAGTAAGAAAGAAGTAAGAAAGAAGTAAGAAAGAAAGAAGAAAGAAGTAAGAAAGAAGTAAGAAAGAAGTAAGAAAGAAGTAAGAAAGAAGAAAGAAAGAAGTAAGGAAGAAGTATGAAAGAAGTAAGAAAGAAGAAAAAAAGAATTAAGAAAGAAGAAAGAAAGAATAAAGAAAGAAGAAAGAAAAAAGTTAGAAAGAAGTAAGAAAGAAGTAAGAAAGAAGTAAGAAAGAAAGAAGAAAGAAGTAAGAAAGAAGAAAGAAAGATAGAAGAAAGAAGTAAGAAAGAAGTAAGAAAGAAGTAAGAAAGAAGTAAGAAAGAAGTAAGAAAGAAGTAAGAAAGAAGTAAGAAAGAAGAAAAAAGAAGTTAGAATGAAGTAAGAAAGAAGTAAGAAAGAAGTAAGAAAGAAGTAAGAAAGAAGTAAGAAAGAAGTAAGAAAGAAAGAAGTAAGAAAGAAGTAAGAAAGAAGTAAGAAAGAAGTTAAAAGAAGTAAGAAAGAAAGAAGAAAGAAGTAAGAAAGAAAGAAGGAAGAAGTATGAAAGAAGTAAGAAAGAAGAAAGAAAGAAGTAAGAAAGAGGTAAGAAAGAAGTAAGAAGGAAGTAAGAAAGAAGTAAGAAGGAATGAAGAAAGAAGTAAGAAAGAAGTAAGAAAGAAGTAAGAAAGAAGTAAGAAAGAAGTAAGAAAGAAGAAAGAAAGAAGTAAGAAAGAATTATGAAGGAAGTAAGAAAGAAGAAAAAAAGAAGAAAGAAAGAAGTAAGAAAGAAGTAAGAAAGAAAGAAGAAAGAAGAAAGAAAGAAGTAAGAAAGAAGTAAGAAAGAAGTAAGAAAGAAGAAAGAAAGAAGTAAGAAAGAAGTAAGAAAGAATTAAGAAAGAAGTAAGAAGTAAGAAAGAAAGAAGAAAGAAGTAAGAAAGAAGTAAGAAAGAAGAAAGAAAGAAGAAAGAAAGAACTAAGAAAGAAGTAATAAAGAAGTAAGAAAGAAGTAAGAAAGAAGTAAGAAAGAAAGAGGAAAGAAGTAAGAAAGAAAGAAGAAAGAAGTATGAAAGAAGTAAGAAAGAAGAAAGAAAGAAGTAAGAAAGAAGAAAGAAAGAAGTAAGAAAGAAGGAGGAAAGAAAGAAGAAAGAAGTGAGAAAGAAAGAAGAAAGAAGAAAGAAAGAAGTAAGAAAGAGGTAAGAAAGAAGTAAGAAAGAAGTAAGAAAGAAGTAAGAAGGAATGAAGAAAGAAGTAAGAAAGAAGTAAGAAGGAATGAAGAAAGAAGTAAGAAAGAAGTAAGAAAGAAGGAAGAAAGAAGAAAGAAAGAAGTACGAAAGAAGTAAGAAAGAAGTAAGAAAGAAGTAAGAAAGAAGTAAGAAGGAATTAAGAAAGAAGTAAGAAAGAAGTAAGAAAGAAGTAAGAAAGAAGAAAGAAAGAAGTAACAAAGAATTATGAAAGAAGTAAGAAAGAATTAAGAAAGAAGTAAGAAAGAAGTAAGAAGGAATGAAGAAAGAAGTAAGAAAGAAGTAAGAAAGAAGTAAGAAAGAAGTAAGAAAGAAGTAAGAAAGGAAGAAGAAAGAAAGAAGAATGAAGTAAGAAAGAAGTAAGAAAGAAGAAAGAAAGAATTAAGAAAGAAGAATGAACGAAGTAAGAAAGAAGTAAGAAAGTAGTAGGAAAGAAGTAAGAAAGAAGTAAGAAAGAAAGAAGAAAGAAGTAAGAAAGAAGAAAGAAAGAAGTATGAAAGAATGAAGAAAGAAGAAAGAAAGAAGTAAGAACGAAGTAAGAAAGAAGTAAGAAGGAATGAAGAAAGAAGTAAGAAAGAATGAAGAAAGAAGTAAGAAAGAAGTAAGAAAGAAGAAAGAAAGAAGTAAGAAAGAAGAAAGATAGAAGAAAGAAGTAAGAAAGAAGTAAGAAAGAAGTAAGAAAGAAGTAAGAAAGAAGTAAGAAAGAAGTAAGAAGGAATGAAGAAAGAAGTAAGGAAGAAGTTAGAAAGAAGAAAGAAGTAAGAAAGAAGTAAGAAAGAAGAAAGAAAGAAGTAAGAAAGAAGTAAGAAAGAAGTAAGAAAGAAGTAAGAAAGACAGAAGTAAGAAAGAAGTAAGAAAGAAGTAAGAAAGAAAGAAGAAAGAAGTAAGAAAGAAAGAAGGAAGAAGTATGAAAGAAGTAAGAAAGAAGAAAGAAAGAAGTAAGAAAGAAGAAAGAAAGAAATAAGAAAGTATTAGGAAAGAAAGAAGAAAGAAGTAAGAAAGAAAGAAGAAAGAAGAAAGAAAGAAGTAAGAAAGAGGTAAGAAAGAAGTAAGAAAGAAATAAGAAGGAATGAAGAAAGAAGTAAGAAAGAAGAAAGAAAGAAGTAAGAAAGAATTATGAAAGAAGTAAGAAAGAAGAAAAAAAGAAGTAAGAAAGAAGTAAGAAAGAAGTAAGAAAGAAGTAAGAAAGAAAGAAGAAAGAAGAAAGAAAGAACAAAGAAGAAAGAAAGAAGTAAGAAAGAAGTAAGAAAGAAGTAAGAAAGAAGTTAGAAAGAAGTAAGAAAGAAGTAAGAAAGAAGTAAGAAAGAAGTAAGAAGGAATGAAGAAAGAAGTAAGAAAGAAGTAAGAAAGAAGTAAGAAAGAAGTAAGAAAGGAAGAAGAAAGAAGTAAGAAAGAAGTAAGAAAGAAGTAAGAAAGAGGTAAGAAAGGAAGAAGAAAGAAAGAAGAATGAAGTAAGAAAGAAGTAAGAAAGAAGAAAGAAAGAACTAAGAAAGAAGAAAGAAAGAAGTAAGAAAGAAGTAAGAAAGAAGTAAGAAAGAAGTAAGAAAGAAGTAAGAAAGAAGAAAGAAAGAAGTTAGAAAGAAGTAAGAAACAAGTAGGAAAGAAGTAAGAAAGAAGTAAGAAAGAAAGAAGAAAGAAGTAAGAAAGAAGTAAGAAAGAAGTAAGAAAGAAAGAAGAAAGAAGTAAAAAAGAAGAAAGAAAGAAGTAAGTAAGAAGTAAGAAAGAAGTAAGAAGGAATGAAGAAAGAAGTAAGAAAGAAGTAAGAAAGAAGTAAGAAAGAAGAAAGAAAGATAGAAGAAAGAAGTAAGAAAGAAGTAAGAAAGAAGTAAGAAAGAATTATGAAGGAAGTAAGAAAGAAGAAAAAAAGAAGAAAGAAAGAAGTAAGAAAGAAGTAAGAAAGAAAGAAGAAAGAAGAAAGAAGAAAGAAGAAAGAAAGAAGTAAGAAAGAAGTAAGAAAGAAGAAAGAAAGAAGTAAGAAAGAAGTAAGAAAGAATTAAGAAAGAAGTAAGAAGTAAGAAAGAAAGAAGAAAGAAGTAAGAAAGAAGTAAGAAAGAAGAAAGAAAGAAGAAAGAAAGAACTAAGAAAGAAGTAACAAAGAAGTAAGAAAGAAGTAAGAAAGAAGTAAGAAAGAAGTAAGAAAGAAGTAAGAAAGAAAGAGGAAAGAAGTAAGACAGAAAGAAGAAAGAAGTATGAAAGAAGTAAGAAAGAAGAAAGAAAGAAGTAAGAAAGAAGAAAGAAAGAAGTAAGAAAGAAGGAGGAAAGAAAGAAGAAAGAAGTGAGAAAGAAAGAAGAAAGAAGAAAGAAAGAAGTAAGAAAGAGGTAAGAAAGAAGTAAGAAAGAAGTAAGAAAGAAGTAAGAAGGAATGAAGAAAGAAGTAAGAAAGAAGTAAGAAAGAAGGAAGAAAGAAGAAAGAAAGAAGTAAGAAAGAAGTAAGAAAGAAGTAAGAAAGAAGTAAGAAAGAGGTAAAAAGGAATTAAGAAAGAAGTAAGAAA
This sequence comes from Columba livia, assembly GCF_036013475.1. Classification (NCBI taxonomy): domain Eukaryota; kingdom Metazoa; phylum Chordata; class Aves; order Columbiformes; family Columbidae; genus Columba; species Columba livia. Next base: position 67,312 of record NW_027043350.1, on the reverse strand, counting down.
GAAGTAAGAAAGAAGTAAGAAAGAAGAAAGAAAGAAGTAACAAAGAATTATGAAAGAAGTAAGAAAGAATTAAGAAAGAAGTAAGAAAGAAGTAAGAAAGAAGTAAGAAGGAATGAAGAAAGAAGTAAGAAAGAAGTAAGAAAGAAGTAAGAAAGAAGTAAGAAAGAAGTAAGAAAGGAAGAAGAAAGAAAGAAGAATGAAGTAAGAAAGAAGTAAGAAAGAAGAAAGAAAGAATTAAGAAAGAAGAATGAACGAAGTAAGAAAGAATGAAGAAAGAAGTAAGAAAGAAGTAAGAAAGAAGAAAGAAAGAAGTAAGAAAGAAGAAAGATAGAAGAAAGAAGTAAGAAAGAAGTAAGAAAGAAGTAAGAAAGAAGTAAGAAAGAAGTAAGAAAGAAGTAAGAAGGAATGAAGAAAGAAGTAAGGAAGAAGTTAGAAAGAAGAAAGAAGTAAGAAATAAGTAAGAAAGAAGAAAGAAAGAAGTAAGAAAGAAGTAAGAAAGAAGTAAGAAAGAAGTAAGAAAGAAGTAAGAAAGACAGAAGTAAGAAAGAAGTAAGAAAGAAGTAAGAAAGAAAGAAGAAAGAAGTAAGAAAGAAAGAAGGAAGAAGTATGAAAGAAGTAAGAAAGAAGAAAGAAAGAAGTAAGAAAGAAGAAAGAAAGAAATAAAAAAGAAGTAGGAAAGAAAGAAGAAAGAAGTAAGAAAGAAAGAAGAAAGAAGAAAGAAAGAAGTAAGAAAGAGGTAAGAAAGAAGTAAGAAAGAAGTAAGAAGGAATGAAGAAAGAAGTAAGAAAGAAGAAAGAAAGAAGTAAGAAAGAATTATGAAAGAAGTAAGAAAGAAGAAAAAAAGAAGTAAGAAAGAAGTAAGAAAGAAGTAAGAAAGAAGTAAGAAAGAAAGAAGAAAGAAGAAAGAAAGAACAAAGAAGAAAGAAAGAAGTAAGAAAGAAGTAAGAAAGAAGTAAGAAAGAAGTAAGAAAGAAGTAAGAAGGAATGAAGAAAGAAGTAAGAAAGAAGTAAGAAAGAAGTAAGAAAGAAGTAAGAAAGGAAGAAGAAAGAAGTAAGAAAGAAGTAAGAAAGAAGTAAGAAAGAAAGAAGAAAGAAGAAAGAAAGAAGTAAGAAAGAAGTAAGAAAGAAATTAGAAAGAAGTAAGAAAGAAGTAAGAAACAAGTAGGAAAGAAGTAAGAAAGAAGTAAGAAAGAAAGAAGAAAGAAGTAAGAAAGAAGTAAGAAAGAAGTAAGAAAGAAAGAAGAAAGAAGTAAAAAAGAAGAAAGAAAGAAGTAAGTAAGAAGTAAGAAAGAAGAAAAAAGAAGTTAGAATGAAGTAAGAAAGAAGTAAGAAAGAAGTAAGAAGGAATGAAGAAAGAAGTAAGAAAGAAGTAAGAAAGAAGTAAGAAAGAAGTAAGAAAGGAAGAAGAAAGAAGTAAGAAAGAAGTTAGAATGAAGTAAGAAAGAAGTAAGAAAGAAAGAAGAAAGAAGAAAGAAAGAACAAAGAAGAAAGAAAGAAGTAAGAAAGAAGTAAGAAAGAAGTAAGAAAGAAGTAAGAAAGAAGAAAGAAAGAAGTAAGAAGGAATGAAGAAAGAAGTAAGAAAGAAGTAAGAAAGAAGTAAGAAAGAAGTAAGAAAGGAAGAAGAAAGAAGTAAGAAAGAAGTAAGAAAGAAGTAAGAAAGAGGTAAGAAAGGAAGAAGAAAGAAAGAAGAATGAAGTAAGAAAGAAGTAAGAAAGAAGAAAGAAAGAACTAAGAAAGAAGAAAGAAGGAAGTAAGAAAGAAGTAAGGAAGAAGTAAGAAAGAAGTAAGAAAGAAGTAAGAAAGAAGTTAGAAAGCAGTAAGAAAGAATTAAGAAAGAAGTAAGAAAGAAAGAAGAAAGAAGTAAGAAAGAAGTAAGAAAGAAGTAAGAAAGAAGTAAGAAAGAAGTAAGAAAGAAAGAAGAAAGAAGTAAGAAAGAAAGAAGAAAGAAGTATGAAAGAAGTAAGAAAGAGGAAAGAAAGAGGTAGGAAAGAAGAAAGAAAGAAGTAAGAAAGAAGAAGGGAAGAAAGAAGAAAGAAGTAAGAAAGAAAGAAGAAAGAAGAAAGAAAGAAGTAAGAAAGAGGTAAGAAAGAATTAAAAAGAAGTAAGAAAGAAGTAAGAAGGAATGAAGAAAGAAGTAAGAAAGAAGGAAGAAAGAAGAAGGAAAGAAGTAAGAAAGAAGTAAGAAAGAAGTAAGAAAGAAGTAAGAAAGAAGTAAGAAGGAATTAAGAAAGAAGTAAGAAAGAAGTAAGAAAGAAGTAAGAAAGAAGTAAGAAAAAAGAAAGAAAGAAGTAACAAAGAATTATGAAAGAAGTAAGAAAGAAGTAAGAAAGAAGTAAGAAAGAAGTAAGAAAGAAGTAAGAAGGAATGAAGAAAGAAGTAAGAAAGAAGTAAGAAAGAAGTAAGAAAGAAGTAAGAAAGAAGTAAGAAAGAAGTAAGAAAGAAAGAAGAATGAAGTAAGAAAGAAGTAAGAAAGAAGAAAGAAAGAATTAAGAAAGAAGAAAGAACGAAGTAAGAAAGAAGTAAGAAAGTAGTAGGAAAGAAGTAAGAAAGAAATAAGAAAGAAAGAAGAACGAAGTAAGAAAGAAGTAAGAAAGAAGTAAGGAAGAAAGAAGAAAGAAGTAAGAAAGAAGAAAGAAAGAAGTATGAAAGAAGGAAGAAAGAAGAATGAAAGAAGTAAGAACGAAGTAAGAAAGAAGTAAGAAGGAATGAAGAAAGAAGTAAGAAAGAATGAAGAAAGAAGTAAGAAAGAAGTAAGAAAGAAGAAAGAAAGAAGTAAGAAAGAAGAAAGATAGAAGAAAGAAGTAAGAAAGAAGTAAGAAAGAAGTAAGAAAGAAGTAAGAAAGAAAGAAGAAAGAAGTAAGAAAGAAAGAAGAAAGAAGTATGAAAGAAGTAAGAAAGAAGAAAGAAATAAGTAGGAAAGAAGAAAGAAAGAAGTAAGAAAGAAGTAAGAAAGAAGAAAGAAAGAAGTAAGAAAGAAGTATGAAAGAAGTAAGAAAGAAGAAAAAAAGAAGTAAGAAAGAAGTAAGAAAGAAGTAAGAAAGAAGTAAGAAAGAAGTAAGAAGGAATGAAGAAAGAAGTAAGAAAGAAGTAAGAAAGAAGTAAGAAAGAAGTAAGAAAGAAAGAAGAAAGAAGTAAGAAAGAAGTAAGAAAGAATTAAGAAAGAAGTAAGAAAGAAGTAAGAAAGAAGTAAGAAAGAAGTAAGAAAGAAGAAAGAAAGAATTGAGGAAGAAGAAAGAAAGAACTAAAATAGAAGAAAGTTAGAAGTAAGAAAGATGTAAGAAAGAAGTAAGAAAGGAATAAGAAAGAAGTAAGAAAGAAGTAAGAAAGAAGTAAGAAAGAGGTAAGAAAGGAAGAAGAAAGAAAGAAGAATGAAGTAAGAAAGAAGTAAGAAAGAAGAAAGAAAGAACTAAGAGAGAAGAAAGAAGGAAGTAAGAAAGAAGTAAGAAAGAAGTAAGAAAGAAGTAAGAAAGAAGTAAGAAAGAAGTTAGAAAGCAGTAAGAAAGAATTAAGAAAGAAGTAAGAAAGAAAGAAGAAAGTAGTAAGAAAGAAGTAAGAAAGAAGTAAGAAAGAAGTAAGAAAGAAGTAAGAAAGAAAGAAGAAAGAAGTAAGAAAGAAAGAAGAAAGAAGTATGAAAGAAGTAAGAAAGAAGAAAGAAAGAGGTAGGAAAGAAGAAAGAAAGAAGTAAGAAAGAAGTAGGGAAGAAAGAAGAAAGAAGTAAGAAAGAAAGAAGAAAGAAGAAAGAAAGAAGTAAGAAAGAGGTAAGAAAGAATTAAAAAGAAGTAAGAAAGAAGTAAGAAGGAATGAAGAAAGAAGTAAGAAAGAAGTAAGAAAGAAGGAAGAAAGAAGAAGGAAAGAAGTAAGAAAGAAGTAAGAAAGAAGTAAGAAAGAAGTAAGAAAGAAGTAAGAAGGAATTAAGAAAGAAGTAAGAAAGAAGTAAGAAAGAAGTAAGAAAAAAGAAAGAAAGAAGTAACAAAGAATTATGAAAGAAGTAAGAAAGAATTAAGAAAGAAGTAAGAAAGAAGTAAGAAAGAAGTAAGAAGGAATGAAGAAAGAAGTAATAAATAAGTAAGAAAGAAGTAAGAAAGAAGTAAGAAAGAAGTAAGAAAGGAAGAAGAAAGAAAGAAGAATGAAGTAAGAAAGAAGTAAGAAAGAAGAAAGAAAGAATTAAGAAAGAAGAAAGAACGAAGTAAGAAAGAAGTAAGAAAGTAGTAGGAAAGAAGTAAGAAAGAAATAAGAAAGAAGGAAGAACGAAGTAAGAAAGAAGTAAGAAAGAAGTAAGGAAGAAAGAAGAAAGAAGTAAGAAAGAAGAAAGAAAGAAGTATGAAAGAAGGAAGAAAGAAGAATGAAAGAAGTAAGAACGAAGTAAGAAAGAAGTAAGAAGGAATGAAGAAAGAAGTAAGAAAGAATGAAGAAAGAAGTAAGAAAGAAGTAAGAAAGAAGAAAGAAAGAAGTAAGAAAGAAGAAAGATAGAAGAAAGAAGTAAGAAAGAAAGAAGTAAGAAAGAAGTAAGAAAGAAGTAAGAAAGAAGTAAGAAAGAAGTAAGAAAGAAGTAAGAAAGAAAGAAGAAAGAAGTAAGAAAGAAAGAAGAAAGAAGTATGAAAGAAGTAAGAAAGAAGAAAGAAATAAGTAGGAAAGAAGAAAGAAAGAAGTAAGAAAGAAGTAAGAAAGAAGAAAGAAAGAAGTAAGAAAGAAGTAAGAAAGAAGTAAGAAAGAAGTAAGAAAGAAGTAAGAAAGAAAGAAGTAAGAAAGAAGTAAGAAAGAAGTAAGAAAGAAGAAAAAAAGAAGTAAGAAAGAAGTAAGAAAGAAGTAAGAAAGAAGTAAGAAAGAAGTAAGAAGGAATGAAGAAAGAAGTAAGAAAGAATTAAGAAAGAAGTAAGAAAGAAGTAAGAAAGAAGTAAGAAAGGAAGAAGAAAGAAGTAAGAAAGAAGTAAGAAAGAAGTAAGAAAGAAGTAAGAAAGGAAGAAGAAAGAAAGAAGAATGAAGTAAGAAAGAAGTAAGAAAGAAGAAAGAAAGAACTAAGAAAGAAGAAAGAAAGAAGTAAGAAAGAAGTAAGAAAGAAGTAAGAAAGAAGTAAGAAAGAAGTAAGAAAGAATTAAGAAAGAAGTTAGAAAGAAGTAAGAAAGAAGTAAGAAAGAAGTAGGAAAGAAGTAAGAAAGAAGTAGGAAAGAAAGAAGAAAGAAGTAAGAAAGAAGTAAGAAAGAAAGAAGAAAGAAGTAAAAAAGAAGAAAGAAAGAAGTAAGTAAGAAGTAAGAAAGAAGAAAAAAGAAGTTAGAATGAAGTAAGAAAGAAGTAAGAAAGAAGAAAGAAAGAAGTAAGAAAGAAGTAAGAAAGAATTAAGAAAGAAGTAAGAAAGAAAGAAGAAAGAAGTAAGAAAGAAGTAAGAAAGAAGTAAGAAAGAAGTAAGAAAGAAGTAAGAAAGAAAGAAGAAAGAAGTAAGAAAGAAAGAAGAAAGAAGTATGAAAGAAGTAAGAAATAAGAAAGAAAGAGGTAGGAAAGAAGAAAGAAAGAAGTAAGAAAGAAGTAGGGAAGAAAGAAGAAAGAAGTAAGAAAGAAAGAAGAAAGAAGAAAGAAAGAAGTAAGAAAGAGGTAAGAAAGAAGTAAAAAGAAGTAAGAAAGAAGTAAGAAGGAATGAAGAAAGAAGTAAGAAAGAAGTAAGAAAGAAGGAAGAAAGAAGAAAGAAAGAAGTAAGAAAGAAGTAAGAAAGAAGTAAGTAAGAAGTATGAAAGAAGTAAGAAAGAAGTAAGAAAGGAAGAAGAAAGAAAGAAGAATGAAGTAAGAAAGAAGTAAGAAAGAAGAAAGAAAGAATTAAGAAAGAAGAAAGAAAGAAGTAAGAAAGAAGTAAGAAAGAAGTAAGAAAGAAGTTAGGAAGAAGTAAGAAAGAAGTAAGAAAGAAGTAGGAAAGAAGTAAGAAAGAAGTAAGAAAGAAAGAAGAAAGAAGTAAGAAAGAAGTAAGAAAGAAGTAAGAAAGAAAGAAGTAAGAAAGAAGTAAGAAAGAAGTAAGAAAGAAGTAAGAAAGAAAGAAGAAAGAAGTAAGAAAGAAAGAAGAAAGAAGTATAAAAGAAGTAAGAAAGAAGAAAGAAATAAGTAGGAAAGAAGAAAGAAAGAAGTAAGAAAGAAGTAGGAAAGAAAGAAGAAAGAAGTAAGAAAGAAGTAAGAAAGAAGGAAGAAAGAAGTAAGAAAGAAGTAAGAAAGAAGTAAGAAAGAAAGAAGAAAGAAGTAAGAAATAAGTAAGAAATAAGTAAGAAAGAAGTAAGAAAGAAGTAAGAAAGAAGTAAGAAAGAAGTAAGAAAGAAGAAAAAAAGAAGTAAGAAAGAAGAAAAAAAGAAGTAAGAAAGAAGTAAGAAAGAAGTAAGAAAGAAGGAAGAAAGAAGTAAGAAAGAAGTAAGAAAGAAGTAAGAAAGAAAGAAGAAAGAAGTAAGAAATAAGTAAGAAAGAAGTAAGAAAGAAGTAAGAAAGAAGTAAGAAATAAGTAAGAAAGAAGAAAAAAAGAAGTAAGAAAGAAGAAAAAAAGAAGTAAGAAAGAAGTAAGAAAGAAGTAAGAAAGAAGTAAGAAAGAAGTAAGAAAGAAGTAAGAAAGAAAGAAGAAAGAAGTAAGAAAGAAGTAAGAAAGAAGAAAAAAGAAGTTAGAATGAAGTAAGAAAGAAGTAAGAAAGAAGTAAGAAAGAAGAAGGAAAGAAGTAAGAAAGAAGTAAGAAAGAATTAAGAAAGAAGTAAGAAAGAAAGAAGAAAGAAGTAAGAAAGAAGTAAGAAAGAAGTAAGAAAGAAGTAAGAAAGAAGAAAGAAAGAAGAAAGAAAGAACTAAGAAAGAAGTAAAAAAGAAGTAAGAAAGAAGTAAGAAAGAAGTAAGAAAGAAGTAAGAAAGAAGTAAGAAAGAAGTAAGAAGGAATTAAGAAAGAAGTAAGAAAGAAGTAAGAAAGAAGTAAGAAAGAAGTAAGAAAGGAAGAAGAAAGAAAGTAGAATGAAGTAAGAAAGAAGTAAGAAAGAAGTAAGAAAGAAGTAAGAAAGAAGTAAGAAAGAAAGAAGAAAGAAGAAAGAAAGAAGTAAGAAAGAAGTAAGAAAGAGGTAAGAAAGAAGAAAGAAAGAAGTAAGAAAGGAAGAAGAAAGAAAGTAGAATGAAGTAAGAAAGAAGAAAAAAGAAGAAAGAAAGAAGTAAGAAAGAATTAAGAAAGAAAGAAGAAAGAAGAAAGAAAGAAGTAAGAAAGAAGTAAGAAAGAGGTAAGAAAGAAGAAAGAAAGAAGTAAGAAAGAAGTAAGAAAGAATTAAGAAAGAAGTAAGAAGTAAGAAAGAAAGAAGAAAGAAGTAAGAAAGAAGTAAGAAAGAAGCAAGAAAGAAGTAAGAAAGAAAGAAGAAAGAAGAAAGAAAGAACAAAGAAGAAAGAAAGAAGTAAGAAAGAAGTAAGAAAGAAGTAAGAAAGAAGTAAGAAAGAAGTAAGAAGGAATGAAGAAAGAAGTAAGAAAGAAGTAAGAAAGAAGTAAGAAAGAAGTAAGAAAGGAAGAAGAAAGAAGTAAGAAAGAAGTAAGAAAGAAGTAGGAAAGAGGTAAGAAAGGAAGAAGAAAGAAAGAAGAATGAAGTAAGAAAGAAGTAAGAAAGAAGAAAGAAAGAACTAAGAAAGAAGAAAGAAAGAAGTAAGAAAGAAGTAAGAAAGAAGTATGAAAGAAGTAAGAAAGAAGTAAGAAAGAAGTAAGAAAGAAGTTAGAAAGAAGTAAGAAAGAAGTAAGAAAGAAGTAGGAAAGAAGTAAGAAAGAAGTAAGAAAGAAAGAAGAAAGAAGTAAGAAAGAAGTAAGAAAGAAAGAAGAAAGAAGTAAAAAAGAAGAAAGAAAGAAGTAAGTAAGAAGTAAGAAAGAAGAAAAAAGAAGTTAGAATGAAGTAAGAAAGAAGTAAGAAAGAAGTAAGAAAGAAGAAAGAAAGAAGTAAGAAAGAAGTAAGAAAGAAGTAAGAAGGAATTAAGAAAGAAGTAAGAAAGAAGTAAGAAAGAAGAAAGAAAGAAGTAAGAAAGAAGAAAGATAGAAGAAAGAAGTAAGAAAGAAAGAAGTAAGAAAGAAGTAAGAAGGAATTAAGAAAGAAGTAAGAAAGAAGTAAGAAAGAAAGAAGAAAGAAGTAAAAAAGAAGAAAGAAAGAAGTAAGTAAGAAGTAAGAAAGAAGTAACAAAGAATTATGAAAGAAGTAAGAAAGAAGTAAGAAAGAAGTAAGAAAGAAGTAAGAAAGAAGTAAGAAAGAAGTAAGAAAGAAGTAAGAAGGAATTAAGAAAGAAGTAAGAAAGAAGTAAGAAAGAAGAAAGAAAGAAGTAAGAAAGAAGAAAGATAGAAGAAAGAAGTAAGAAAGAAAGAAGTAAGAAAGAAGTAAGAAGGAATTAAGAAAGAAGTAAGAAAGAAGAAAGAAAGAAGTAAGAAAGAAGAAAGATAGAAGAAAGAAGTAAGAAAGAAAGAAGTAAGAAAGAAGTAAGAAAGAAGTAAGAAAGAAGTAAGAAAGAAGTAAGAAAGAAGTAAGAAAGAAGTAAGAAAGAAAGAAGAAAGAAGTAAGAAAGAAAGAAGAAAGAAGTATGAAAGAAGTAAGAAAGAAGAAAGAAATAAGTAGGAAAGAAGAAAGAAAGAAGTAAGAAAGAAGTAAGAAAGAAGAAAGAAAGAAGTAAGAAAGAAGTAAGAAAGAAGTAAGAAAGAAGTAAGAAGGAATGAAGAAAGAAGTAAGAAAGAAGTAAGAAAGAAGAAAAAAAGAAGTAAGAAAGAAGTAAGAAAGAAGTAAGAAAGAAGTAAGAAAGAAGTAAGAAGGAATGAAGAAAGAAGTAAGAAAGAAGTAAGAAAGAAGTAAGAAAGAAGTAAGAAAGAAGTAAGAAAGGAAGAAGAAAGAAGTGAGAAAGAAGTAAGAAAGAAGTAAGAAAGAAGTAAGAAAGGAAGAAGAAAGAAAGAAGAATGAAGTAAGAAAGAAGTAAGAAAGAAGAAAGAAAGAACTAAGAAAGAAGAAAGAAAGAAGTAAGAAAGAAGTAAGAAAGAAGTAAGAAAGAAGTAAGAAAGAAGTAAGAAAGAATTAAGAAAGAAGTTAGAAAGAAGTAAGAAAGAAGTAAGAAAGAAGTAGGAAAGAAGTAAGAAAGAAGTAGGAAAGAAAGAAGAAAGAAGTAAGAAAGAAGTAAGAAAGAAAGAAGAAAGAAGTAAAAAAGAAGAAAGAAAGAAGTAAGTAAGAAGTAAGAAAGAAGAAAAAAGAAGTTAGAATGAAGTAAGAAAGAAGTAAGAAAGAAGAAAGAAAGAAGTAAGAAAGAAGTAAGAAAGAATTAAGAAAGAAGTAAGAAAGAAAGAAGAAAGAAGTAATAAAGAAGTAAGAAAGAAGTAAGAAAGAAGTAAGAAAGAAGTAAGAAAGAAGTAAGAAAGAAAGAAGAAAGAAGTAAGAAAGAAAGAAGAAAGAAGTATGAAAGAAGTAAGAAATAAGAAAGAAAGAGGTAGGAAAGAAGAAAGAAAGAAGTAAGAAAGAAGTAGGGAAGAAAGAAGAAAGAAGTAAGAAAGAAAGAAGAAAGAAGAAAGAAAGAAGTAAGAAAGAGGTAAGAAAGAAGTAAAAAGAAGTAAGAAAGAAGTAAGAAGGAATGAAGAAAGAAGTAAGAAAGAAGTAAGAAAGAAGGAAGAAAGAAGAAAGAAAGAAGTAAGAAAGAAGTAAGAAAGAAGTAAGTAAGAAGTATGAAAGAAGTAAGAAAGAAGTAAGAAAGGAAGAAGAAAGAAAGAAGAATGAAGTAAGAAAGAAGTAAGAAAGAAGAAAGGAAGAACTAAGAAAGAAGAAAGAAAGAAGTAAGAAAGAAGTAAGAAAGAAGTAAGAAAGAAGTAAGAAAGAAGTAAGAAAGAAGTAAGAAGGAATGAAGAAAGAAGTAAGAAAGAAGTAAGAAAGAAGAAAAAAAGAAGTAAGAAAGAAGTAAGAAAGAAGTAAGAAAGAAGTAAGAAAGAAGTAAGAAGGAATGAAGAAAGAAGTAAGAAAGAAGTAAGAAAGAAGTAAGAAAGAAGTAAGAAAGAAGTAAGAAAGGAAGAAGAAAGAAGTAAGAAAGAAGTAAGAAAGAAGTAAGAAAGAAGTAAGAAAGGAAGAAGAAAGAAAGAAGAATGAAGTAAGAAAGAAGTAAGAAAGAAGAAAGGAAGAACTAAGAAAGAAGAAAGAAAGAAGTAAGAAAGAAGTAAGAAAGAAGTAAGAAAGAAGTAAGAAAGAAGTAAGAAAGAATTAAGAAAGAAGTTAGAAAGAAGTAAGAAAGAAGTAAGAAAGAAGTAGGAAAGAAGTAAGAAAGAAGTAGGAAAGAAAGAAGAAAGAAGTAAGAAAGAAGTAAGAAAGAAAGAAGAAAGAAGTAAAAAAGAAGAAAGAAAGAAGTAAGTAAGAAGTAAGAAAGAAGAAAAAAGAAGTTAGAATGAAGTAAGAAAGAAGTAAGAAAGAAGAAAGAAAGAAGTAAGAAAGAAGTAAGAAAGAATTAAGAAAGAAGTAAGAAAGAAAGAAGAAAGAAGTAATAAAGAAGTAAGAAAGAAGTAAGAAAGAAGTAAGAAAGAAGTAAGAAAGAAGTAAGAAAGAAAGAAGAAAGAAGTAAGAAAGAAAGAAGAAAGAAGTATGAAAGAAGTAAGAAATAAGAAAGAAAGAGGTAGGAAAGAAGAAAGAAAGAAGTTAGAAAGAAGTAGGGAAGAAAGAAGAAAGAAGTAAGAAAGAAGAAAGAAAGAAGTAAGAAAGAAGTAAGAAAGAATTAAGAAAGAAGTAAGAAAGAAAGAAGAAAGAAGTAATAAAGAAGTAAGAAAGAAGTAAGAAAGAAGTAAGAAAGAAGTAAGAAAGAAGTAAGAAAGAAAGAAGAAAGAAGTAAGAAAGAAAGAAGAAAGAAGTATGAAAGAAGTAAGAAATAAGAAAGAAAGAGGTAGGAAAGAAGAAAGAAAGAAGTAAGAAAGAAGTAGGGAAGAAAGAAGAAAGAAGTAAGAAAGAAAGAAGAAAGAAGAAAGAAAGAAGTAAGAAAGAGGTAAGAAAGAAGTAAAAAGAAGTAAGAAAGAAGTAAGAAGGAATGAAGAAAGAAGTAAGAAAGAAGTAAGAAAGAAGGAAGAAAGAAGAAAGAAAGAAGTAAGAAAGAAGTAAGAAAGAAGTAAGTAAGAAGTATGAAAGAAGTAAGAAAGAAGTAAGAAAGGAAGAAGAAAGAAAGAAGAATGAAGTAAGAAAGAAGTAAGAAAGAAGAAAGGAAGAACTAAGAAAGAAGAAAGAAAGAAGTAAGAAAGAAGTAAGAAAGAAGTAAGAAAGAAGTAAGAAAGAAGTAAGAAAGAAGTAAGAAGGAATGAAGAAAGAAGTAAGAAAGAAGTAAGAAAGAAGAAAAAAAGAAGTAAGAAAGAAGTAAGAAAGAAGTAAGAAAGAAGTAAGAAAGAAGTAAGAAGGAATGAAGAAAGAAGTAAGAAAGAAGTAAGAAAGAAGTAAGAAAGAAGTAAGAAAGAAGTAAGAAAGGAAGAAGAAAGAAGTAAGAAAGAAGTAAGAAAGAAGTAAGAAAGAAGTAAGAAAGGAAGAAGAAAGAAAGAAGAATGAAGTAAGAAAGAAGTAAGAAAGAAGAAAGGAAGAACTAAGAAAGAAGAAAGAAAGAAGTAAGAAAGAAGTAAGAAAGAAGTAAGAAAGAAGTAAGAAAGAAGTAAGAAAGAATTAAGAAAGAAGTTAGAAAGAAGTAAGAAAGAAGTAAGAAAGAAGTAGGAAAGAAGTAAGAAAGAAGTAGGAAAGAAAGAAGAAAGAAGTAAGAAAGAAGTAAGAAAGAAAGAAGAAAGAAGTAAAAAAGAAGAAAGAAAGAAGTAAGTAAGAAGTAAGAAAGAAGAAAAAAGAAGTTAGAATGAAGTAAGAAAGAAGTAAGAAAGAAGAAAGAAAGAAGTAAGAAAGAAGTATGAAAGAATTAAGAAAGAAGTAAGAAAGAAAGAAGAAAGAAGTAATAAAGAAGTAAGAAAGAAGTAAGAAAGAAGTAAGAAAGAAGTAAGAAAGAAGTAAGAAAGAAAGAAGAAAGAAGTAAGAAAGAAAGAAGAAAGAAGTATGAAAGAAGTAAGAAATAAGAAAGAAAGAGGTAGGAAAGAAGAAAGAAAGAAGTTAGAAAGAAGTAGGGAAGAAAGAAGAAAGAAGTAAGAAAGAAAGAAGAAAGAAGAAAGAAAGAAGTAAGAAAGAGGTAAGAAAGAAGTAAAAAGAAGTAAGAAAGAAGTAAGAAGGAATGAAGAAAGAAGTAAGAAAGAAGTAAGAAAGAAGGAAGAAAGAAGAAAGAAAGAAGTAAGAAAGAAGTAAGAAAGAAGTAAGTAAGAAGTATGAAAGAAGTAAGAAAGAAGTAAGAAAGGAAGAAGAAAGAAAGTAGAATGAAGTAAGAAAGAAGTAAGAAAGAAGAAAGAAAGAATTAAGAAAGAAGAAAGAAAGAAAGAAGAAAGAAGTATGAAAGAAGTAAGAAAGAAGTAAGAAAGAAGTAAGAAAGAAGAAAAAAGAAGTTAGAATGAAGTAAGAAAGAAGTAAGAAAGAAGTAAGAAAGAAGAAAGAAAGAAGTAAGAAAGAAGTAAGAAAGAATTAAGAAAGAAGTAAGAAAGAAAGAAGAAAGAAGTAAGAAAGAAGTAAGAAAGAAGTAAGAAAGAAGTAAGAAAGAAGAAAGAAAGAAGAAAGAAAGAACTAAGAAAGAAGTAAAAAAGAAGTAAGAAAGAAGTAAGAAAGAAGTAAGAAAGAAGTAAGAAAGAAGTAAGAAAGAAGTAAGAAGGAATTAAGAAAGAAGTAAGAAAGAAGTAAGAAAGAAGTAAGAAAGAAGTAAGAAAGCAAGAAGAAAGAAAGTAGAAAGAAGTAAGAAAGAAGTAAGAAAGAGGTAAGAAAGAAGAAAGAAAGAAGTAAGAAAGAAGTAAGAAAGAATTATGAAGGAAGTAAGAAAGAAGAAAAAAAGAAGAAAGAAAGAAGTAAGAAAGAAGTAAGAAAGAAAGAAGAAAGAAGAAAGAAAGAAGTAAGAAAGAAGTAAGAAAGAGGTAAGAAAGAAGAAAGAAAGAAGTAAGAAAGAAGTAAGAAAGAATTAAGAAAGAAGTAAGAAGTAAGAAAGAAATAAGAAAGAAGTAAGAAAGAAGTAAGAAAGAAGCAAGAAAGAAGTAAGAAAGAAAGAAGAAAGAAGAAAGAAAGAACAAAGAAGAAAGAAAGAAGTAAGAAAGAAGTAAGAAAGAAGTAAGAAAGAAGTAAGAAAGAAGTAAGAAGGAATGAAGAAAGAAGTAAGAAAGAAGTAAGAAAGAAGTAAGAAAGAAGTAAGAAAGGAAGAAGAAAGAAGTAAGAAAGAAATAAGAAAGAAGTAGGAAAGAGGTAAGAAAGGAAGAAGAAAGAAAGAAGAATGAAGTAAGAAAGAAGTAAGAAAGAAGAAAGAAAGAACTAAGAAAGAAGAAAGAAAGAAGTAAGAAAGAAGTAAGAAAGAAGTATGAAAGAAGTAAGAAAGAAGTAAGAAAGAAGTAAGAAAGAAGTTAGAAAGAAGTAAGAAAGAAGTAAGAAAGAAGTAGGAAAGAAGTAAGAAAGAAGTAAGAAAGAAAGAAGAAAGAAGTAAGAAAGAAGTAAGAAAGAAAGAAGAAAGAAGTAAAAAAGAAGAAAGAAAGAAGTAAGTAAGAAGTAAGAAAGAAGAAAAAAGAAGTTAGAATGAAGTAAGAAAGAAGTAAGAAAGAAGTAAGAAAGAAGAAAGAAAGAAGTAAGAAAGAAGTAAGAAAGAAGTAAGAAGGAATTAAGAAAGAAGTAAGAAAGAAGTAAGAAAGAAGAAAGAAAGAAGTAAGAAAGAAGAAAGATAGAAGAAAGAAGTAAGAAAGAAAGAAGTAAGAAAGAAGTAAGAAGGAATTAAGAAAGAAGTAAGAAAGAAGTAAGAAAGAAAGAAGAAAGAAGTAAAAAAGAAGAAAGAAAGAAGTAAGTAAGAAGTAAGAAAGAAGTAACAAAGAATTATGAAAGAAGTAAGAAAGAAGTAAGAAAGAAGTAAGAAAGAAGTAAGAAAGAAGTAAGAAAGAAGTAAGAAAGAAGTAAGAAGGAATTAAGAAAGAAGTAAGAAAGAAGTAAGAAAGAAGAAAGAAAGAAGTAAGAAAGAAGAAAGATAGAAGAAAGAAGTAAGAAAGAAAGAAGTAAGAAAGAAGTAAGAAGGAATTAAGAAAGAAGTAAGAAAGAAGAAAGAAAGAAGTAAGAAAGAAGAAAGATAGAAGAAAGAAGTAAGAAAGAAAGAAGTAAGAAAGAAGTAAGAAAGAAGTAAGAAAGAAGTAAGAAAGAAGTAAGAAAGAAGTAAGAAAGAAGTAAGAAAGAAAGAAGAAAGAAGTAAGAAAGAAAGAAGAAAGAAGTATGAAAGAAGTAAGAAAGAAGAAAGAAATAAGTAGGAAAGAAGAAAGAAAGAAGTAAGAAAGAAGTAAGAAAGAAGAAAGAAAGAAGTAAGAAAGAAGTAAGAAAGAAGTAAGAAAGAAGTAAGAAGGAATGAAGAAAGAAGTAAGAAAGAAGTAAGAAAGAAGAAAAAAAGAAGTAAGAAAGAAGTAAGAAAGAAGTAAGAAAGAAGTAAGAAAGAAGTAAGAAGGAATGAAGAAAGAAGTAAGAAAGAAGTAAGAAAGAAGTAAGAAAGAAGTAAGAAAGAAGTAAGAAAGGAAGAAGAAAGAAGTGAGAAAGAAGTAAGAAAGAAGTAAGAAAGAAGTAAGAAAGGAAGAAGAAAGAAAGAAGAATGAAGTAAGAAAGAAGTAAGAAAGAAGAAAGAAAGAACTAAGAAAGAAGAAAGAAAGAAGTAAGAAAGAAGTAAGAAAGAAGTAAGAAAGAAGTAAGAAAGAAGTAAGAAAGAATTAAGAAAGAAGTTAGAAAGAAGTAAGAAAGAAGTAAGAAAGAAGTAGGAAAGAAGTAAGAAAGAAGTAGGAAAGAAAGAAGAAAGAAGTAAGAAAGAAGTAAGAAAGAAAGAAGAAAGAAGTAAAAAAGAAGAAAGAAAGAAGTAAGTAAGAAGTAAGAAAGAAGAAAAAAGAAGTTAGAATGAAGTAAGAAAGAAGTAAGAAAGAAGAAAGAAAGAAGTAAGAAAGAAGTAAGAAAGAATTAAGAAAGAAGTAAGAAAGAAAGAAGAAAGAAGTAATAAAGAAGTAAGAAAGAAGTAAGAAAGAAGTAAGAAAGAAGTAAGAAAGAAGTAAGAAAGAAAGAAGAAAGAAGTAAGAAAGAAAGAAGAAAGAAGTATGAAAGAAGTAAGAAATAAGAAAGAAAGAGGTAGGAAAGAAGAAAGAAAGAAGTAAGAAAGAAGTAGGGAAGAAAGAAGAAAGAAGTAAGAAAGAAAGAAGAAAGAAGAAAGAAAGAAGTAAGAAAGAGGTAAGAAAGAAGTAAAAAGAAGTAAGAAAGAAGTAAGAAGGAATGAAGAAAGAAGTAAGAAAGAAGTAAGAAAGAAGGAAGAAAGAAGAAAGAAAGAAGTAAGAAAGGAAGAAGAAAGAAAGAAGAATGAAGTAAGAAAGAAGTAAGAAAGAAGAAAGGAAGAACTAAGAAAGAAGAAAGAAAGAAGTAAGAAAGAAGTAAGAAAGAAGTAAGAAAGAAGTAAGAAAGAAGTAAGAAAGAAGTAAGAAGGAATGAAGAAAGAAGTAAGAAAGAAGTAAGAAAGAAGAAAAAAAGAAGTAAGAAAGAAGTAAGAAAGAAGTAAGAAAGAAGTAAGAAAGAAGTAAGAAGGAATGAAGAAAGAAGTAAGAAAGAAGTAAGAAAGAAGTAAGAAAGAAGTAAGAAAGAAGTAAGAAAGGAAGAAGAAAGAAGTAAGAAAGAAGTAAGAAAGAAGTAAGAAAGAAGTAAGAAAGGAAGAAGAAAGAAAGAAGAATGAAGTAAGAAAGAAGTAAGAAAGAAGAAAGGAAGAACTAAGAAAGAAGAAAGAAAGAAGTAAGAAAGAAGTAAGAAAGAAGTAAGAAAGAAGTAAGAAAGAAGTAAGAAAGAATTAAGAAAGAAGTTAGAAAGAAGTAAGAAAGAAGTAAGAAAGAAGTAGGAAAGAAGTAAGAAAGAAGTAGGAAAGAAAGAAGAAAGAAGTAAGAAAGAAGTAAGAAAGAAAGAAGAAAGAAGTAAAAAAGAAGAAAGAAAGAAGTAAGTAAGAAGTAAGAAAGAAGAAAAAAGAAGTTAGAATGAAGTAAGAAAGAAGTAAGAAAGAAGAAAGAAAGAAGTAAGAAAGAAGTAAGAAAGAATTAAGAAAGAAGTAAGAAAGAAAGAAGAAAGAAGTAATAAAGAAGTAAGAAAGAAGTAAGAAAGAAGTAAGAAAGAAGTAAGAAAGAAGTAAGAAAGAAAGAAGAAAGAAGTAAGAAAGAAAGAAGAAAGAAGTATGAAAGAAGTAAGAAATAAGAAAGAAAGAGGTAGGAAAGAAGAAAGAAAGAAGTTAGAAAGAAGTAGGGAAGAAAGAAGAAAGAAGTAAGAAAGAAGAAAGAAAGAAGTAAGAAAGAAGTAAGAAAGAATTAAGAAAGAAGTAAGAAAGAAAGAAGAAAGAAGTAATAAAGAAGTAAGAAAGAAGTAAGAAAGAAGTAAGAAAGAAGTAAGAAAGAAGTAAGAAAGAAAGAAGAAAGAAGTAAGAAAGAAAGAAGAAAGAAGTATGAAAGAAGTAAGAAATAAGAAAGAAAGAGGTAGGAAAGAAGAAAGAAAGAAGTAAGAAAGAAGTAGGGAAGAAAGAAGAAAGAAGTAAGAAAGAAAGAAGAAAGAAGAAAGAAAGAAGTAAGAAAGAGGTAAGAAAGAAGTAAAAAGAAGTAAGAAAGAAGTAAGAAGGAATGAAGAAAGAAGTAAGAAAGAAGTAAGAAAGAAGGAAGAAAGAAGAAAGAAAGAAGTAAGAAAGAAGTAAGAAAGAAGTAAGTAAGAAGTATGAAAGAAGTAAGAAAGAAGTAAGAAAGGAAGAAGAAAGAAAGAAGAATGAAGTAAGAAAGAAGTAAGAAAGAAGAAAGGAAGAACTAAGAAAGAAGAAAGAAAGAAGTAAGAAAGAAGTAAGAAAGAAGTAAGAAAGAAGTAAGAAAGAAGTAAGAAAGAAGTAAGAAGGAATGAAGAAAGAAGTAAGAAAGAAGTAAGAAAGAAGAAAAAAAGAAGTAAGAAAGAAGTAAGAAAGAAGTAAGAAAGAAGTAAGAAAGAAGTAAGAAGGAATGAAGAAAGAAGTAAGAAAGAAGTAAGAAAGAAGTAAGAAAGAAGTAAGAAAGAAGTAAGAAAGGAAGAAGAAAGAAGTAAGAAAGAAGTAAGAAAGAAGTAAGAAAGAAGTAAGAAAGGAAGAAGAAAGAAAGAAGAATGAAGTAAGAAAGAAGTAAGAAAGAAGAAAGGAAGAACTAAGAAAGAAGAAAGAAAGAAGTAAGAAAGAAGTAAGAAAGAAGTAAGAAAGAAGTAAGAAAGAAGTAAGAAAGAATTAAGAAAGAAGTTAGAAAGAAGTAAGAAAGAAGTAAGAAAGAAGTAGGAAAGAAGTAAGAAAGAAGTAGGAAAGAAAGAAGAAAGAAGTAAGAAAGAAGTAAGAAAGAAAGAAGAAAGAAGTAAAAAAGAAGAAAGAAAGAAGTAAGTAAGAAGTAAGAAAGAAGAAAAAAGAAGTTAGAATGAAGTAAGAAAGAAGTAAGAAAGAAGAAAGAAAGAAGTAAGAAAGAAGTATGAAAGAATTAAGAAAGAAGTAAGAAAGAAAGAAGAAAGAAGTAATAAAGAAGTAAGAAAGAAGTAAGAAAGAAGTAAGAAAGAAGTAAGAAAGAAGTAAGAAAGAAAGAAGAAAGAAGTAAGAAAGAAAGAAGAAAGAAGTATGAAAGAAGTAAGAAATAAGAAAGAAAGAGGTAGGAAAGAAGAAAGAAAGAAGTTAGAAAGAAGTAGGGAAGAAAGAAGAAAGAAGTAAGAAAGAAAGAAGAAAGAAGAAAGAAAGAAGTAAGAAAGAGGTAAGAAAGAAGTAAAAAGAAGTAAGAAAGAAGTAAGAAGGAATGAAGAAAGAAGTAAGAAAGAAGTAAGAAAGAAGGAAGAAAGAAGAAAGAAAGAAGTAAGAAAGAAGTAAGAAAGAAGTAAGTAAGAAGTATGAAAGAAGTAAGAAAGAAGTAAGAAAGGAAGAAGAAAGAAAGTAGAATGAAGTAAGAAAGAAGTAAGAAAGAAGAAAGAAAGAATTAAGAAAGAAGAAAGAAAGAAAGAAGAAAGAAGTATGAAAGAAGTAAGAAAGAAGTAAGAAAGAAGTAAGAAAGAAGAAAAAAGAAGTTAGAATGAAGTAAGAAAGAAGTAAGAAAGAAGTAAGAAAGAAGAAAGAAAGAAGTAAGAAAGAAGTAAGAAAGAATTAAGAAAGAAGTAAGAAAGAAAGAAGAAAGAAGTAAGAAAGAAGTAAGAAAGAAGTAAGAAAGAAGTAAGAAAGAAGAAAGAAAGAAGAAAGAAAGAAGTAAGAAAGAAGTAAAAAAGAAGTAAGAAAGAAGTAAGAAAGAAGTAAGAAAGAAGTAAGAAAGAAGTAAGAAAGAAGTAAGAAGGAATTAAGAAAGAAGTAAGAAAGAAGTAAGAAAGAAGTAAGAAAGAAGTAAGAAAGCAAGAAGAAAGAAAGTAGAAAGAAGTAAGAAAGAAGTAAGAAAGAGGTAAGAAAGAAGAAAGAAAGAAGTAAGAAAGAAGTAAGAAAGAATTATGAAGGAAGTAAGAAAGAAGAAAAAAAGAAGAAAGAAAGAAGTAAGAAAGAAGTAAGAAAGAAAGAAGAAAGAAGAAAGAAAGAAGTAAGAAAGAAGTAAGAAAGAGGTAAGAAAGAAGAAAGAAAGAAGTAAGAAAGAAGTAAGAAAGAATTAAGAAAGAAGTAAGAAGTAAGAAAGAAATAAGAAAGAAGTAAGAAAGAAGTAAGAAAGAAGCAAGAAAGAAGTAAGAAAGAAAGAAGAAAGAAGAAAGAAAGAACAAAGAAGAAAGAAAGAAGTAAGAAAGAAGTAAGAAAGAAGTAAGAAAGAAGTAAGAAAGAAGTAAGAAGGAATGAAGAAAGAAGTAAGAAAGAAGTAAGAAAGAAG
Organism: Columba livia; assembly: GCF_036013475.1. NCBI lineage: Eukaryota > Metazoa > Chordata > Aves > Columbiformes > Columbidae > Columba > Columba livia. The sequence goes on along the minus strand of NW_027043350.1, from coordinate 48,443 downwards.
TAAGAAAGAAGTAAGAAAGGAAGAAGAAAGAAGTAAGAAAGAAATAAGAAAGAAGTAGGAAAGAGGTAAGAAAGGAAGAAGAAAGAAAGAAGAATGAAGTAAGAAAGAAGTAAGAAAGAAGAAAGAAAGAACTAAGAAAGAAGAAAGAAAGAAGTAAGAAAGAAGTAAGAAAGAAGTATGAAAGAAGTAAGAAAGAAGTAAGAAAGAAGTAAGAAAGAAGTTAGAAAGAAGTAAGAAAGAAGTAAGAAAGAAGTAGGAAAGAAGTAAGAAAGAAGTAAGAAAGAAAGAAGAAAGAAGTAAGAAAGAAGTAAGAAAGAAAGAAGAAAGAAGTAAAAAAGAAGAAAGAAAGAAGTAAGTAAGAAGTAAGAAAGAAGAAAAAAGAAGTTAGAATGAAGTAAGAAAGAAGTAAGAAAGAAGTAAGAAAGAAGAAAGAAAGAAGTAAGAAAGAAGTAAGAAAGAAGTAAGAAGGAATTAAGAAAGAAGTAAGAAAGAAGTAAGAAAGAAGAAAGAAAGAAGTAAGAAAGAAGAAAGATAGAAGAAAGAAGTAAGAAAGAAAGAAGTAAGAAAGAAGTAAGAAGGAATTAAGAAAGAAGTAAGAAAGAAGTAAGAAAGAAAGAAGAAAGAAGTAAAAAAGAAGAAAGAAAGAAGTAAGTAAGAAGTAAGAAAGAAGTAACAAAGAATTATGAAAGAAGTAAGAAAGAAGTAAGAAAGAAGTAAGAAAGAAGTAAGAAAGAAGTAAGAAAGAAGTAAGAAAGAAGTAAGAAGGAATTAAGAAAGAAGTAAGAAAGAAGTAAGAAAGAAGAAAGAAAGAAGTAAGAAAGAAGAAAGATAGAAGAAAGAAGTAAGAAAGAAAGAAGTAAGAAAGAAGTAAGAAGGAATTAAGAAAGAAGTAAGAAAGAAGAAAGAAAGAAGTAAGAAAGAAGAAAGATAGAAGAAAGAAGTAAGAAAGAAAGAAGTAAGAAAGAAGTAAGAAAGAAGTAAGAAAGAAGTAAGAAAGAAGTAAGAAAGAAGTAAGAAAGAAGTAAGAAAGAAAGAAGAAAGAAGTAAGAAAGAAAGAAGAAAGAAGTATGAAAGAAGTAAGAAAGAAGAAAGAAATAAGTAGGAAAGAAGAAAGAAAGAAGTAAGAAAGAAGTAAGAAAGAAGAAAGAAAGAAGTAAGAAAGAAGTAAGAAAGAAGTAAGAAAGAAGTAAGAAGGAATGAAGAAAGAAGTAAGAAAGAAGTAAGAAAGAAGAAAAAAAGAAGTAAGAAAGAAGTAAGAAAGAAGTAAGAAAGAAGTAAGAAAGAAGTAAGAAGGAATGAAGAAAGAAGTAAGAAAGAAGTAAGAAAGAAGTAAGAAAGAAGTAAGAAAGAAGTAAGAAAGGAAGAAGAAAGAAGTGAGAAAGAAGTAAGAAAGAAGTAAGAAAGAAGTAAGAAAGGAAGAAGAAAGAAAGAAGAATGAAGTAAGAAAGAAGTAAGAAAGAAGAAAGAAAGAACTAAGAAAGAAGAAAGAAAGAAGTAAGAAAGAAGTAAGAAAGAAGTAAGAAAGAAGTAAGAAAGAAGTAAGAAAGAATTAAGAAAGAAGTTAGAAAGAAGTAAGAAAGAAGTAAGAAAGAAGTAGGAAAGAAGTAAGAAAGAAGTAGGAAAGAAAGAAGAAAGAAGTAAGAAAGAAGTAAGAAAGAAAGAAGAAAGAAGTAAAAAAGAAGAAAGAAAGAAGTAAGTAAGAAGTAAGAAAGAAGAAAAAAGAAGTTAGAATGAAGTAAGAAAGAAGTAAGAAAGAAGAAAGAAAGAAGTAAGAAAGAAGTAAGAAAGAATTAAGAAAGAAGTAAGAAAGAAAGAAGAAAGAAGTTAGAAAGAAGTAAGAAAGAAGTAAGAAAGAAGTAAGAAAGAAGTAAGAAAGAAGTAAGAAAGAAAGAAGAAAGAAGTAAGAAAGAAAGAAGAAAGAAGTATGAAAGAAGTAAGAAATAAGAAAGAAAGAGGTAGGAAAGAAGAAAGAAAGAAGTAAGAAAGAAGTAGGGAAGAAAGAAGAAAGAAGTAAGAAAGAAAGAAGAAAGAAGAAAGAAAGAAGTAAGAAAGAGGTAAGAAAGAAGTAAAAAGAAGTAAGAAAGAAGTAAGAAGGAATGAAGAAAGAAGTAAGAAAGAAGTAAGAAAGAAGGAAGAAAGAAGAAAGAAAGAAGTAAGAAAGAAGTAAGAAAGAAGTAAGTAAGAAGTATGAAAGAAGTAAGAAAGAAGTAAGAAAGGAAGAAGAAAGAAAGAAGAATGAAGTAAGAAAGAAGTAAGAAAGAAGAAAGGAAGAACTAAGAAAGAAGAAAGAAAGAAGTAAGAAAGAAGTAAGAAAGAAGTAAGAAAGAAGTAAGAAAGAAGTAAGAAAGAAGTAAGAAGGAATGAAGAAAGAAGTAAGAAAGAAGTAAGAAAGAAGAAAAAAAGAAGTAAGAAAGAAGTAAGAAAGAAGTAAGAAAGAAGTAAGAAAGAAGTAAGAAGGAATGAAGAAAGAAGTAAGAAAGAAGTAAGAAAGAAGTAAGAAAGAAGTAAGAAAGAAGTAAGAAAGGAAGAAGAAAGAAGTAAGAAAGAAGTAAGAAAGAAGTAAGAAAGAAGTAAGAAAGGAAGAAGAAAGAAAGAAGAATGAAGTAAGAAAGAAGTAAGAAAGAAGAAAGGAAGAACTAAGAAAGAAGAAAGAAAGAAGTAAGAAAGAAGTAAGAAAGAAGTAAGAAAGAAGTAAGAAAGAAGTAAGAAAGAATTAAGAAAGAAGTTAGAAAGAAGTAAGAAAGAAGTAAGAAAGAAGTAGGAAAGAAGTAAGAAAGAAGTAGGAAAGAAAGAAGAAAGAAGTAAGAAAGAAGTAAGAAAGAAAGAAGAAAGAAGTAAAAAAGAAGAAAGAAAGAAGTAAGTAAGAAGTAAGAAAGAAGAAAAAAGAAGTTAGAATGAAGTAAGAAAGAAGTAAGAAAGAAGAAAGAAAGAAGTAAGAAAGAAGTAAGAAAGAATTAAGAAAGAAGTAAGAAAGAAAGAAGAAAGAAGTAATAAAGAAGTAAGAAAGAAGTAAGAAAGAAGTAAGAAAGAAGTAAGAAAGAAGTAAGAAAGAAAGAAGAAAGAAGTAAGAAAGAAAGAAGAAAGAAGTATGAAAGAAGTAAGAAATAAGAAAGAAAGAGGTAGGAAAGAAGAAAGAAAGAAGTTAGAAAGAAGTAGGGAAGAAAGAAGAAAGAAGTAAGAAAGAAGAAAGAAAGAAGTAAGAAAGAAGTAAGAAAGAATTAAGAAAGAAGTAAGAAAGAAAGAAGAAAGAAGTAATAAAGAAGTAAGAAAGAAGTAAGAAAGAAGTAAGAAAGAAGTAAGAAAGAAGTAAGAAAGAAAGAAGAAAGAAGTAAGAAAGAAAGAAGAAAGAAGTATGAAAGAAGTAAGAAATAAGAAAGAAAGAGGTAGGAAAGAAGAAAGAAAGAAGTAAGAAAGAAGTAGGGAAGAAAGAAGAAAGAAGTAAGAAAGAAAGAAGAAAGAAGAAAGAAAGAAGTAAGAAAGAGGTAAGAAAGAAGTAAAAAGAAGTAAGAAAGAAGTAAGAAGGAATGAAGAAAGAAGTAAGAAAGAAGTAAGAAAGAAGGAAGAAAGAAGAAAGAAAGAAGTAAGAAAGAAGTAAGAAAGAAGTAAGTAAGAAGTATGAAAGAAGTAAGAAAGAAGTAAGAAAGGAAGAAGAAAGAAAGAAGAATGAAGTAAGAAAGAAGTAAGAAAGAAGAAAGGAAGAACTAAGAAAGAAGAAAGAAAGAAGTAAGAAAGAAGTAAGAAAGAAGTAAGAAAGAAGTAAGAAAGAAGTAAGAAAGAAGTAAGAAGGAATGAAGAAAGAAGTAAGAAAGAAGTAAGAAAGAAGAAAAAAAGAAGTAAGAAAGAAGTAAGAAAGAAGTAAGAAAGAAGTAAGAAAGAAGTAAGAAGGAATGAAGAAAGAAGTAAGAAAGAAGTAAGAAAGAAGTAAGAAAGAAGTAAGAAAGAAGTAAGAAAGGAAGAAGAAAGAAGTAAGAAAGAAGTAAGAAAGAAGTAAGAAAGAAGTAAGAAAGGAAGAAGAAAGAAAGAAGAATGAAGTAAGAAAGAAGTAAGAAAGAAGAAAGGAAGAACTAAGAAAGAAGAAAGAAAGAAGTAAGAAAGAAGTAAGAAAGAAGTAAGAAAGAAGTAAGAAAGAAGTAAGAAAGAATTAAGAAAGAAGTTAGAAAGAAGTAAGAAAGAAGTAAGAAAGAAGTAGGAAAGAAGTAAGAAAGAAGTAGGAAAGAAAGAAGAAAGAAGTAAGAAAGAAGTAAGAAAGAAAGAAGAAAGAAGTAAAAAAGAAGAAAGAAAGAAGTAAGTAAGAAGTAAGAAAGAAGAAAAAAGAAGTTAGAATGAAGTAAGAAAGAAGTAAGAAAGAAGAAAGAAAGAAGTAAGAAAGAAGTATGAAAGAATTAAGAAAGAAGTAAGAAAGAAAGAAGAAAGAAGTAATAAAGAAGTAAGAAAGAAGTAAGAAAGAAGTAAGAAAGAAGTAAGAAAGAAGTAAGAAAGAAAGAAGAAAGAAGTAAGAAAGAAAGAAGAAAGAAGTATGAAAGAAGTAAGAAATAAGAAAGAAAGAGGTAGGAAAGAAGAAAGAAAGAAGTTAGAAAGAAGTAGGGAAGAAAGAAGAAAGAAGTAAGAAAGAAAGAAGAAAGAAGAAAGAAAGAAGTAAGAAAGAGGTAAGAAAGAAGTAAAAAGAAGTAAGAAAGAAGTAAGAAGGAATGAAGAAAGAAGTAAGAAAGAAGTAAGAAAGAAGGAAGAAAGAAGAAAGAAAGAAGTAAGAAAGAAGTAAGAAAGAAGTAAGTAAGAAGTATGAAAGAAGTAAGAAAGAAGTAAGAAAGGAAGAAGAAAGAAAGTAGAATGAAGTAAGAAAGAAGTAAGAAAGAAGAAAGAAAGAATTAAGAAAGAAGAAAGAAAGAAAGAAGAAAGAAGTATGAAAGAAGTAAGAAAGAAGTAAGAAAGAAGTAAGAAAGAAGAAAAAAGAAGTTAGAATGAAGTAAGAAAGAAGTAAGAAAGAAGTAAGAAAGAAGAAAGAAAGAAGTAAGAAAGAAGTAAGAAAGAATTAAGAAAGAAGTAAGAAAGAAAGAAGAAAGAAGTAAGAAAGAAGTAAGAAAGAAGTAAGAAAGAAGTAAGAAAGAAGAAAGAAAGAAGAAAGAAAGAACTAAGAAAGAAGTAAAAAAGAAGTAAGAAAGAAGTAAGAAAGAAGTAAGAAAGAAGTAAGAAAGAAGTAAGAAAGAAGTAAGAAGGAATTAAGAAAGAAGTAAGAAAGAAGTAAGAAAGAAGTAAGAAAGAAGTAAGAAAGCAAGAAGAAAGAAAGTAGAATGAAGTAAGAAAGAAGTAAGAAAGAAGTAAGAAAGAAGTAAGAAAGAAGAAAGAAAGAAGTAAGAAAGAATTATGAAGGAAGTAAGAAAGAAGAAAAAAAGAAGAAAGAAAGAAGTAAGAAAGAAGTAAGAAAGAAAGAAGAAAGAAGAAAGAAAGAAGTAAGAAAGAAGTAAGAAAGAGGTAAGAAAGAAGAAAGAAAGAAGTAAGAAAGAAGTAAGAAAGAATTAAGAAAGAAGTAAGAAGTAAGAAAGAAAGAAGAAAGAAGTAAGAAAGAAGTAAGAAAGAAGCAAGAAAGAAGTAAGAAAGAAAGAAGAAAGAAGAAAGAAAGAACAAAGAAGAAAGAAAGAAGTAAGAAAGAAGTAAGAAAGAAGTAAAAAGAAGTAAGAAAGAAGTAAGAAGGAATGAAGAAAGAAGTAAGAAAGAAGTAAGAAAGAAGTAAGAAAGAAGTAAGAAAGGAAGAAGAAAGAAGTAAGAAAGAAGTAAGAAAGAAGTAGGAAAGAGGTAAGAAAGGAAGAAGAAAGAAAGAAGAATGAAGTAAGAAAGAAGTAAGAAAGAAGAAAGAAAGAACTAAGAAAGAAGAAAGAAAGAAGTAAGAAAGAAGTAAGAAAGAAGTATGAAAGAAGTAAGAAAGAAGTAAGAAAGAAGTAAGAAAGAAGTTAGAAAGAAGTAAGAAAGAAGTAAGAAAGAAGTAGGAAAGAAGTAAGAAAGAAGTAAGAAAGAAAGAAGAAAGAAGTAAGAAAGAAGTAAGAAAGAAAGAAGAAAGAAGTAAAAAAGAAGAAAGAAAGAAGTAAGTAAGAAGTAAGAAAGAAGAAAAAAGAAGTTAGAATGAAGTAAATGAAAGAAGAAAGAAAGAAGAAAGAAGAAAGAAAGAAGAGAGAAAGAAGAAAGAAAGAAGAAGAAAAAAAGAAAGAAGAAAGAAAGAAGAAAGAAGGAAGTAAGAAAGAAAGAAGAAAGAAAGAAGACAGAAACAAGAAAGATAGAAGAAAGAAAGAACAAAGAAAGAAGAAAGAAAGAAAGAAAGAAGATAAAGAAGAAAGAAAGAAGAAGAAAGAAGAAAGAAGAAAGAAAGAAGAAGAAGAAAGAAGAAAGAAGAAGAAGAAGTAAGAAAGAAAGAAGAAAGAAAGAGAAGGAAAGAAGAAAGATAGAAGAAAGAAAGAAGAAGAAAGAAAGAAGGAGAAAGAAGAATGAAAGAAAGAAGGAAGAAAGAAGGAAGAAAGAAATAAGAAGAAAGAAGAAAGAAGAAGTAAGAAAGAAGTAGAAAGAAAAGAAAGAGAAAGAAGAAAGAAGAAGAAAGAAGAACAAAGAAGAAAGAAAGAAAGAAAGAAGTAAGAAAGAAGAAGAAAGAAGTAAAAAGCAAGAAGAAGAAAGAAAGAAGAAGAAGAAGAAGAAAGAAGAAAGAAAGAAGTAAGATAGAGAAGAAAGAAGAAAGAAGTGAAGAAAGAAGAAAGAAGAAGAAAGAAGTAAGAAAGAAGTAAGAAAGAAGTAAGAAAGAAAGAAGAAAGAAGTAAGAAAGAAGTAAGAAGGAATGAAGAAAGAAGTAAGAAAGAAGTAAGAAAGAAGTAAGAAGAAGTAAGAAAGGAAGAAGAAAGAAGTAAGAAAGAAGTAAGAAAGAAGTAAGAAAGAGGTAAGAAAGGAAGAAGAAAGAAAGAAGAATGAAGTAAGAAAGAAGTAAGAAAGAAGAAAGAAAGAACTAAGAAAGAAGAAAGAAAGAAGTAAGAAAGAAGTAAGAAAGAAGTAAGAAAGAAGTAAGAAAGAAGAAAGAAAGAAGTAAGAAAGAATTATGAAGGAAGTAAGAAAGAAGAAAAAAAGAAGAAAGAAAGAAGTAAGAAAGAAGTAAGAAAGAAAGAAGAAAGAAGAAAGAAAGAAGTAAGAAAGAAGTAAGAAAGAGGTAAGAAAGAAGAAAGAAAGAAGTAAGAAAGAAGTAGAAAGAATTAAGAAAGAAGTAAGAAGTAAGAAAGAAAGAAGAAAGAAGTAAGAAAGAAGTAAGAAAGAAGCAAGAAAGAAGTAAGAAAGAAAGAAGAAAGAAGAAGAAGAAGAAAGAAAGAACAAAGAAGAAAGAAAGAAGTAAGAAAGAAGTAAGAAAGAAGTAAGAAGGAAGTAAGAAAGAAGTAAGAAGGAATGAAGAAAGAAGTAAGAAAGAAGTAAGAAAGAAGTAAGAAAGAAGTAAGAAAGGAAGAAGAAAGAAGTAAGAAAGAAGTAAGAAAGAAGTAGGAAAGAGGTAAGAAAGGAAGAAGAAAGAAAGAAGAATGAAGTAAGAAAGAAGTAAGAAAGAAGAAAGAAAGAACTAAGAAAGAAGAAAGAAAGAAGTAAGAAAGAAGTAAGAAAGAAGTATGAAAGAAGTAAGAAAGAAGTAAGAAAGAAGTAAGAAAGAAGTTAGAAAGAAGTAAGTAAGAAGTATGAAAGAAGTAAGAAAGAAGTAAGAAAGGAAGAAGAAAGAAAGTAGAATGAAGTAAGAAAGAAGTAAGAAGAAGAAAGAGAAAGAATTAAGAAAGAAGAAAGAAAGAAAGAAGAAAGAAGTATGAAAGAAGTAAGAAAGAAGTAAGAAAGAAGTAAGAAAGAGAAAAAAGAAGTTAGAATGAAGTAAGAAAGAAGTAAGAAAGAAGTAAGAAAGAAGAAAGAAAGAAGTAAGAAAGAAGTAAGAAAGAATTAAGAAAGAAGTAAGAAAGAAAGAAGAAAGAAGTAAGAAAGAAGTAAGAAAGAAGTAAGAAAGAAGTAAGAAAGAAGAAAGAAAGAAGAAAGAAAGAACTAAGAAAGAAGTAAAAAAGAAGTAAGAAAGAAGTAAGAAAGAAGTAAGAAAGAAGTAAGAAAGAAGTAAGAAAGAAGTAAGAAGGAATGAAGAAAGAAGTAAGAAAGAAGTAAGAAAGAAGTAAGAAAGAAGTAAGAAAGCAAGAAGAAAGAAAGTAGAATGAAGTAAGAAAGAAGTAAGAAAGAAGTAAGAAAGAAGTAAGAAAGAAGAAAGAAAGAAGTAAGAAAGAATTATGAAGGAAGTAAGAAAGAAGAAAAAAAGAAGAAAGAAAGAAGTAAGAAAGAAGTAAGAAAGAAAGAAGAAAGAAGAAAGAAAGAAGTAAGAAAGAAGTAAGAAAGAGGTAAGAAAGAAGAAAGAAAGAAGTAAGAAAGAAGTAAGAAAGAAGTAAGAAAGAATTAAGAAAGAAGTTAGAAAGAAGTAAGAAAGAAGTAAGAAAGAAGTAGGAAAGAAGTAAGAAAGAAGTAGGAAAGAAAGAAGAAAGAAGTAAGAAAGAAGTAAGAAAGAAAGAAGAAAGAAGTAAAAAAGAAGAAAGAAAGAAGTAAGTAAGAAGTAAGAAAGAAGAAAAAAGAAGTTAGAATGAAGTAAGAAAGAAGTAAGAAAGAAGAAAGAAAGAAGTAAGAAAGAAGTATGAAAGAATTAAGAAAGAAGTAAGAAAGAAAGAAGAAAGAAGTAATAAAGAAGTAAGAAAGAAGTAAGAAAGAAGTAAGAAAGAAGTAAGAAAGAAGTAAGAAAGAAAGAAGAAAGAAGTAAGAAAGAAAGAAGAAAGAAGTATGAAAGAAGTAAGAAATAAGAAAGAAAGAGGTAGGAAAGAAGAAAGAAAGAAGTTAGAAAGAAGTAGGGAAGAAAGAAGAAAGAAGTAAGAAAGAAAGAAGAAAGAAGAAAGAAAGAAGTAAGAAAGAGGTAAGAAAGAAGTAAAAAGAAGTAAGAAAGAAGTAAGAAGGAATGAAGAAAGAAGTAAGAAAGAAGTAAGAAAGAAGGAAGAAAGAAGAAAGAAAGAAGTAAGAAAGAAGTAAGAAAGAAGTAAGTAAGAAGTATGAAAGAAGTAAGAAAGAAGTAAGAAAGGAAGAAGAAAGAAAGTAGAATGAAGTAAGAAAGAAGTAAGAAAGAAGAAAGAAAGAATTAAGAAAGAAGAAAGAAAGAAAGAAGAAAGAAGTATGAAAGAAGTAAGAAAGAAGTAAGAAAGAAGTAAGAAAGAAGAAAAAAGAAGTTAGAATGAAGTAAGAAAGAAGTAAGAAAGAAGTAAGAAAGAAGAAAGAAAGAAGTAAGAAAGAAGTAAGAAAGAATTAAGAAAGAAGTAAGAAAGAAAGAAGAAAGAAGTAAGAAAGAAGTAAGAAAGAAGTAAGAAAGAAGTAAGAAAGAAGAAAGAAAGAAGAAAGAAAGAACTAAGAAAGAAGTAAAAAAGAAGTAAGAAAGAAGTAAGAAAGAAGTAAGAAAGAAGTAAGAAAGAAGTAAGAAAGAAGTAAGAAGGAATTAAGAAAGAAGTAAGAAAGAAGTAAGAAAGAAGTAAGAAAGAAGTAAGAAAGCAAGAAGAAAGAAAGTAGAATGAAGTAAGAAAGAAGTAAGAAAGAAGTAAGAAAGAAGTAAGAAAGAAGAAAGAAAGAAGTAAGAAAGAATTATGAAGGAAGTAAGAAAGAAGAAAAAAAGAAGAAAGAAAGAAGTAAGAAAGAAGTAAGAAAGAAAGAAGAAAGAAGAAAGAAAGAAGTAAGAAAGAAGTAAGAAAGAGGTAAGAAAGAAGAAAGAAAGAAGTAAGAAAGAAGTAAGAAAGAATTAAGAAAGAAGTAAGAAGTAAGAAAGAAAGAAGAAAGAAGTAAGAAAGAAGTAAGAAAGAAGCAAGAAAGAAGTAAGAAAGAAAGAAGAAAGAAGAAAGAAAGAACAAAGAAGAAAGAAAGAAGTAAGAAAGAAGTAAGAAAGAAGTAAGAAAGAAGTAAGAAAGAAGTAAGAAGGAATGAAGAAAGAAGTAAGAAAGAAGTAAGAAAGAAGTAAGAAAGAAGTAAGAAAGGAAGAAGAAAGAAGTAAGAAAGAAGTAAGAAAGAAGTAGGAAAGAGGTAAGAAAGGAAGAAGAAAGAAAGAAGAATGAAGTAAGAAAGAAGTAAGAAAGAAGAAAGAAAGAACTAAGAAAGAAGAAAGAAAGAAGTAAGAAAGAAGTAAGAAAGAAGTATGAAAGAAGTAAGAAAGAAGTAAGAAAGAAGTAAGAAAGAAGTTAGAAAGAAGTAAGAAAGAAGTAAGAAAGAAGTAGGAAAGAAGTAAGAAAGAAGTAAGAAAGAAAGAAGAAAGAAGTAAGAAAGAAGTAAGAAAGAAAAAGAAAGAAGTAAAAAAGAAGAAAGAAAGAAGTAAGTAAGAAGTAAGAAAGAAGAAAAAAGAAGTTAGAATGAAGTAAGAAAGAAGTAAGAAAGAAGTAAGAAAGAAGAAAGAAAGAAGTAAGAAAGAAGTAAGAAAGAATTAAGAAAGAAGTAAGAAAGAAAGAAGAAAGAAGTAAGAAAGAAGTAAGAAAGAAGTAAGAAAGAAGTAAGAAAGAAGTAAGAAAGAAGTAAGAAAGAAAGAAGAAAGAAGTATGAAAGAAGTAAGAAAGAAAGAGGTAGGAAAGAAGAAAGAAAGAAGTAAGAAAGAAGTAGGGAAGAAAGAAGAAAGAAGTAAGAAAGAAAGAAGAAAGAAGAAAGAAAGAAGTAAGAAAGAGGTAAGAAAGAATTAAAAAGAAGTAAGAAAGAAGTAAGAAGGAATGAAGAAAGAAGTAAGAAAGAAGTAAGAAAGAAGGAAGAAAGAAGAAAGAAAGAAGTAAGAAAGAAGTAAGAAAGAAGTAAGAAAGAAGTAAGAAAGAAGTATGAAAGAAGTAAGAAAGAAGTAAGAAAGAAGTAAGAAAGAAGTAAGAAAGAAAGAAGAAAGAATTAAGAAAGAAGTAAGAAAGAAGTAAGAAAGAAGAAAGAAAGAAGTAAGAAAGAAGTATGAAAGAAGTAAGAAAGAAGAAAAAAAGAAGTAAGAAAAAAGTAAGAAAGAAGTAAGAAAGAAGTAAGAAAGAAGTAAGAAAGAAGTAAGAAAGAAAGAAGAAAGAAGTAAGAAAGAAGTAAGAAGGAATGAAGAAAGAAGTAAGAAAGAAGTAAGAAAGAAGTAAGAAAGAAGTAAGAAAGGAAGAAGAAAGAAGTAAGAAAGAAGTAAGAAAGAAGTAAGAAAGAGGTAAGAAAGGAAGAAGAAAGAAAGAAGAATGAAGTAAGAAAGAAGTAAGAAAGAAGAAAGAAAGAACTAAGAAAGAAGAAAGAAAGAAGTAAGAAAGAAGTAAGAAAGAAGTAAGAAAGAAGTAAGAAAGAAGAAAGAAAGAAGTAAGAAAGAATTATGAAGGAAGTAAGAAAGAAGAAAAAAAGAAGAAAGAAAGAAGTAAGAAAGAAGTAAGAAAGAAAGAAGAAAGAAGAAAGAAAGAAGTAAGAAAGAAGTAAGAAAGAGGTAAGAAAGAAGAAAGAAAGAAGTAAGAAAGAAGTAAGAAAGAATTAAGAAAGAAGTAAGAAGTAAGAAAGAAAGAAGAAAGAAGTAAGAAAGAAGTAAGAAAGAAGCAAGAAAGAAGTAAGAAAGAAAGAAGAAAGAAGAAAGAAGAAAGAAAGAACAAAGAAGAAAGAAAGAAGTAAGAAAGAAGTAAGAAAGAAGTAAGAAGGAAGTAAGAAAGAAGTAAGAAGGAATGAAGAAAGAAGTAAGAAAGAAGTAAGAAAGAAGTAAGAAAGAAGTAAGAAAGGAAGAAGAAAGAAGTAAGAAAGAAGTAAGAAAGAAGTAGGAAAGAGGTAAGAAAGGAAGAAGAAAGAAAGAAGAATGAAGTAAGAAAGAAGTAAGAAAGAAGAAAGAAAGAACTAAGAAAGAAGAAAGAAAGAAGTAAGAAAGAAGTAAGAAAGAAGTATGAAAGAAGTAAGAAAGAAGTAAGAAAGAAGTAAGAAAGAAGTAAGAAAGAAGAAAGAAAGAAGTAAGAAAGAAGTAAGAAAGAATTAAGAAAGAAGTAAGAAAGAAAGAAGAAAGAAGTAAGAAAGAAGTAAGAAAGAAGTAAGAAAGAAGTAAGAAAGAAGTAAGAAAGAAGTAAGAAAGAAAGAAGAAAGAAGTATGAAAGAAGTAAGAAAGAAGAAAGAAAGAGGTAGGAAAGAAGAAAGAAAGAAGTAAGAAAGAAGTAGGGAAGAAAGAAGAAAGAAGTAAGAAAGAAAGAAGAAAGAAGAAAGAAAGAAGTAAGAAAGAGGTAAGAAAGAATTAAAAAGAAGTAAGAAAGAAGTAAGAAGGAATGAAGAAAGAAGTAAGAAAGAAGTAAGAAAGAAGGAAGAAAGAAGAAAGAAAGAAGTAAGAAAGAAGTAAGAAAGAAGTAAGAAAGAAGTAAGAAAGAAGTAAGAAGGAATTAAGAAAGAAGTAAGAAAGAAGTAAGAAAGAAGTAAGAAAGAAGTAAGAAAGAAGTAAGAAGGAATGAAGAAAGAAGTAAGAAAGAAGTAAGAAAGAAGTAAGAAAGAAGTAAGAAAGAAGTAAGAAAGAAGTAAGAAAGAAGTAAGAAAGAAGGAAGAAAGAAGAAAGAAAGAAGTAAGAAAGAAGTAAGAAAGAAGTAAGAAAGAAGTAAGAAAGAAGTAAGAAGGAATTAAGAAAGAAGTAAGAAAGAAGTAAGAAAGAAGTAAGAAAGAAGTAGGAAAGAAGTAAGAAAGGAAGAAGAAAGAAGTAAGAAAGAAGTAAGAAAGAAGTAAGAAAGAGGTAAGAAAGGAAGAAGAAAGAAAGAAGAATGAAGTAAGAAAGAAGTAAGAAAGAAGAAAGAAAGAACTAAGAAAGAAGAAAGAAAGAAGTAAGAAAGAAGTAAGAAAGAAGTAAGAAAGAAGTAAGAAAGAAGAAAGAAAGAAGTAAGAAAGAATTATGAAGGAAGTAAGAAAGAAGAAAAAAAGAAGAAAGAAAGAAGTAAGAAAGAAGTAAGAAAGAAAGAAGAAAGAAGAAAGAAAGAAGTAAGAAAGAAGTAAGAAAGAGGTAAGAAAGAAGAAAGAAAGAAGTAAGAAAGAAGTAAGAAAGAATTAAGAAAGAAGTAAGAAGTAAGAAAGAAAGAAGAAAGAAGTAAGAAAGAAGTAAGAAAGAAGCAAGAAAGAAGTAAGAAAGAAAGAAGAAAGAAGAAAGAAAGAACAAAGAAGAAAGAAAGAAGTAAGAAAGAAGTAAGAAAGAAGTAAGAAAGAAGTAAGAAAGAAGTAAGAAGGAATGAAGAAAGAAGTAAGAAAGAAGTAAGAAAGAAGTAAGAAAGAAGTAAGAAAGGAAGAAGAAAGAAGTAAGAAAGAAGTAAGAAAGAAGTAGGAAAGAGGTAAGAAAGGAAGAAGAAAGAAAGAAGAATGAAGTAAGAAAGAAGTAAGAAAGAAGAAAGAAAGAACTAAGAAAGAAGAAAGAAAGAAGTAAGAAAGAAGTAAGAAAGAAGTATGAAAGAAGTAAGAAAGAAGTAAGAAAGAAGTAAGAAAGAAGTTAGAAAGAAGTAAGTAAGAAGTATGAAAGAAGTAAGAAAGAAGTAAGAAAGGAAGAAGAAAGAAAGTAGAATGAAGTAAGAAAGAAGTAAGAAAGAAGAAAGAAAGAATTAAGAAAGAAGAAAGAAAGAAAGAAGAAAGAAGTATGAAAGAAGTAAGAAAGAAGTAAGAAAGAAGTAAGAAAGAAGAAAAAAGAAGTTAGAATGAAGTAAGAAAGAAGTAAGAAAGAAGTAAGAAAGAAGAAAGAAAGAAGTAAGAAAGAAGTAAGAAAGAATTAAGAAAGAAGTAAGAAAGAAAGAAGAAAGAAGTAAGAAAGAAGTAAGAAAGAAGTAAGAAAGAAGTAAGAAAGAAGAAAGAAAGAAGAAAGAAAGAACTAAGAAAGAAGTAAAAAAGAAGTAAGAAAGAAGTAAGAAAGAAGTAAGAAAGAAGTAAGAAAGAAGTAAGAAAGAAGTAAGAAGGAATTAAGAAAGAAGTAAGAAAGAAGTAAGAAAGAAGTAAGAAAGAAGTAAGAAAGCAAGAAGAAAGAAAGTAGAATGAAGTAAGAAAGAAGTAAGAAAGAAGTAAGAAAGAAGTAAGAAAGAAGAAAGAAAGAAGTAAGAAAGAATTATGAAGGAAGTAAGAAAGAAGAAAAAAAGAAGAAAGAAAGAAGTAAGAAAGAAGTAAGAAAGAAAGAAGAAAGAAGAAAGAAAGAAGTAAGAAAGAAGTAAGAAAGAGGTAAGAAAGAAGAAAGAAAGAAGTAAGAAAGAAGTAAGAAAGAATTAAGAAAGAAGTAAGAAGTAAGAAAGAAAGAAGAAAGAAGTAAGAAAGAAGTAAGAAAGAAGCAAGAAAGAAGTAAGAAAGAAAGAAGAAAGAAGAAAGAAAGAACAAAGAAGAAAGAAAGAAGTAAGAAAGAAGTAAGAAAGAAGTAAGAAAGAAGTAAGAAAGAAGTAAGAAGGAATGAAGAAAGAAGTAAGAAAGAAGTAAGAAAGAAGTAAGAAAGAAGTAAGAAAGGAAGAAGAAAGAAGTAAGAAAGAAGTAAGAAAGAAGTAGGAAAGAGGTAAGAAAGGAAGAAGAAAGAAAGAAGAATGAAGTAAGAAAGAAGTAAGAAAGAAGAAAGAAAGAACTAAGAAAGAAGAAAGAAAGAAGTAAGAAAGAAGTAAGAAAGAAGTATGAAAGAAGTAAGAAAGAAGTAAGAAAGAAGTAAGAAAGAAGTTAGAAAGAAGTAAGAAAGAAGTAAGAAAGAAGTAGGAAAGAAGTAAGAAAGAAGTAAGAAAGAAAGAAGAAAGAAGTAAGAAAGAAGTAAGAAAGAAAGAAGAAAGAAGTAAAAAAGAAGAAAGAAAGAAGTAAGTAAGAAGTAAGAAAGAAGAAAAAAGAAGTTAGAATGAAGTAAGAAAGAAGTAAGAAAGAAGTAAGAAAGAAGAAAGAAAGAAGTAAGAAAGAAGTAAGAAAGAATTAAGAAAGAAGTAAGAAAGAAAGAAGAAAGAAGTAAGAAAGAAGTAAGAAAGAAGTAAGAAAGAAGTAAGAAAGAAGTAAGAAAGAAGTAAGAAAGAAAGAAGAAAGAAGTATGAAAGAAGTAAGAAAGAAGAAAGAAAGAGGTAGGAAAGAAGAAAGAAAGAAGTAAGAAAGAAGTAGGGAAGAAATAAGAAAGAAGTAAGAAAGAAAGAAGAAAGAAGAAAGAAAGAAGTAAGAAAGAGGTAAGAAAGAATTAAAAAGAAGTAAGAAAGAAGTAAGAAGGAATGAAGAAAGAAGTAAGAAAGAAGTAAGAAAGAAGGAAGAAAGAAGAAAGAAAGAAGTAAGAAAGAAGTAAGAAAGAAGTAAGAAAGAAGTAAGAAAGAAGTAAGAAGGAATTAAGAAAGAAGTAAGAAAGAAGTAAGAAAGAAGTAAGAAAGAAGTAAGAAAGAAGTAAGAAGGAATGAAGAAAGAAGTAAGAAAGAAGTAAGAAAGAAGTAAGAAAGAAGTAAGAAAGAAGTAAGAAAGAAGTATGAAAGAAGTAAGAAAGAAGTAAGAAAGAAGTAAGAAAGAAGTAAGAAAGAAAGAAGAAAGAATTAAGAAAGAAGTAAGAAAGAAGTAAGAAAGAAGAAAGAAAGAAGTAAGAAAGAAGTATGAAAGAAGTAAGAAAGAAGAAAAAAAGAAGTAAGAAAAAAGTAAGAAAGAAGTAAGAAAGAAGTAAGAAAGAAGTAAGAAAGAAGTAAGAAAGAAAGAAGAAAGAAGTAAGAAAGAAGTAAGAAGGAATGAAGAAAGAAGTAAGAAAGAAGTAAGAAAGAAGTAAGAAAGAAGTAAGAAAGGAAGAAGAAAGAAGTAAGAAAGAAGTAAGAAAGAAGTAAGAAAGAGGTAAGAAAGGAAGAAGAAAGAAAGAAGAATGAAGTAAGAAAGAAGTAAGAAAGAAGAAAGAAAGAACTAAGAAAGAAGAAAGAAAGAAGTAAGAAAGAAGTAAGAAAGAAGTAAGAAAGAAGTAAGAAAGAAGAAAGAAAGAAGTAAGAAAGAATTATGAAGGAAGTAAGAAAGAAGAAAAAAAGAAGAAAGAAAGAAGTAAGAAAGAAGTAAGAAAGAAAGAAGAAAGAAGAAAGAAAGAAGTAAGAAAGAAGTAAGAAAGAGGTAAGAAAGAAGAAAGAAAGAAGTAAGAAAGAAGTAAGAAAGAATTAAGAAAGAAGTAAGAAGTAAGAAAGAAAGAAGAAAGAAGTAAGAAAGAAGTAAGAAAGAAGCAAGAAAGAAGTAAGAAAGAAAGAAGAAAGAAGAAAGAAAGAACAAAGAAGAAAGAAAGAAGTAAGAAAGAAGTAAGAAAGAAGTAAGAAAGAAGTAAGAAAGAAGTAAGAAGGAATGAAGAAAGAAGTAAGAAAGAAGTAAGAAAGAAGTAAGAAAGAAGTAAGAAAGGAAGAAGAAAGAAGTAAGAAAGAAGTAAGAAAGAAGTAGGAAAGAGGTAAGAAAGGAAGAAGAAAGAAAGAAGAATGAAGTAAGAAAGAAGTAAGAAAGAAGAAAGAAAGAACTAAGAAAGAAGAAAGAAAGAAGTAAGAAAGAAGTAAGAAAGAAGTATGAAAGAAGTAAGAAAGAAGTAAGAAAGAAGTAAGAAAGAAGTAAGAAAGAAGAAAGAAAGAAGTAAGAAAGAAGTAAGAAAGA
This sequence comes from Columba livia, assembly GCF_036013475.1. NCBI lineage: Eukaryota > Metazoa > Chordata > Aves > Columbiformes > Columbidae > Columba > Columba livia. The sequence goes on along the minus strand of NW_027043350.1, from coordinate 31,880 downwards.
ATTAAGAAAGAAGTAAGAAAGAAAGAAGAAAGAAGTAAGAAAGAAGTAAGAAAGAAGTAAGAAAGAAGTAAGAAAGAAGTAAGAAAGAAGTAAGAAAGAAAGAAGAAAGAAGTATGAAAGAAGTAAGAAAGAAGAAAGAAAGAGGTAGGAAAGAAGAAAGAAAGAAGTAAGAAAGAAGTAGGGAAGAAAGAAGAAAGAAGTAAGAAAGAAAGAAGAAAGAAGAAAGAAAGAAGTAAGAAAGAGGTAAGAAAGAATTAAAAAGAAGTAAGAAAGAAGTAAGAAGGAATGAAGAAAGAAGTAAGAAAGAAGTAAGAAAGAAGGAAGAAAGAAGAAAGAAAGAAGTAAGAAAGAAGTAAGAAAGAAGTAAGAAAGAAGTAAGAAAGAAGTAAGAAGGAATTAAGAAAGAAGTAAGAAAGAAGTAAGAAAGAAGTAAGAAAGAAGTAAGAAAGAAGTAAGAAGGAATGAAGAAAGAAGTAAGAAAGAAGTAAGAAAGAAGTAAGAAAGAAGTAAGAAAGAAGTAAGAAAGAAGTAAGAAAGAAGTAAGAAAGAAGGAAGAAAGAAGAAAGAAAGAAGTAAGAAAGAAGTAAGAAAGAAGTAAGAAAGAAGTAAGAAAGAAGTAAGAAGGAATTAAGAAAGAAGTAAGAAAGAAGTAAGAAAGAAGTAAGAAAGAAGTAGGAAAGAAGTAAGAAAGAAGTAAGAAAGAAGTAAGAAGGAATTAAGAAAGAAGTATGAAAGAAGTAAGAAAGAAGTAAGAAAGAAGTAAGAAAGAAGTAAGAAAGAAAGAAGAAAGAATTAAGAAAGAAGTAAGAAAGAAGTAAGAAAGAAGAAAGAAAGAAGTAAGAAAGAAGTATGAAAGAAGTAAGAAAGAAGAAAAAAAGAAGTAAGAAAAAAGTAAGAAAGAAGTAAGAAAGAAGTAAGAAAGAAGTAAGAAAGAAGTAAGAAAGAAGTAAGAAAGAAGTAAGAAAGAAGTAAGAAGGAATGAAGAAAGAAGTAAGAAAGAAGTAAGAAAGAAGTAAGAAAGAAGTAAGAAAGGAAGAAGAAAGAAGTAAGAAAGAAGTAAGAAAGAAGTAGGAAAGAGGTAAGAAAGGAAGAAGAAAGAAAGAAGAATGAAGTAAGAAAGAAGTAAGAAAGAAGAAAGAAAGAACTAAGAAAGAAGAAAGAAAGAAGTAAGAAAGAAGTAAGAAAGAAGTATGAAAGAAGTAAGAAAGAAGTAAGAAAGAAGTAAGAAAGAAGTAAGAAAGAAGAAAGAAAGAAGTAAGAAAGAAGTAAGAAAGAATTAAGAAAGAAGTAAGAAAGAAAGAAGAAAGAAGTAAGAAAGAAGTAAGAAAGAAGTAAGAAAGAAGTAAGAAAGAAGTAAGAAAGAAGTAAGAAAGAAAGAAGAAAGAAGTATGAAAGAAGTAAGAAAGAAGAAAGAAAGAGGTAGGAAAGAAGAAAGAAAGAAGTAAGAAAGAAGTAGGGAAGAAAGAAGAAAGAAGTAAGAAAGAAAGAAGAAAGAAGAAAGAAAGAAGTAAGAAAGAGGTAAGAAAGAATTAAAAAGAAGTAAGAAAGAAGTAAGAAGGAATGAAGAAAGAAGTAAGAAAGAAGTAAGAAAGAAGGAAGAAAGAAGTCAGAAAGAAGTAAGAAAGAAGTAAGAAAGAGGTAAGAAAGGAAGAAGAAAGAAAGAAGAATGAAGTAAGAAAGAAGTAAGAAAGAAGAAAGAAAGAACTAAGAAAGAAGAAAGAAAGAAGTAAGAAAGAAGTAAGAAAGAAGTAAGAAAGAAGTAAGAAAGAAGAAAGAAAGAAGTAAGAAAGAATTATGAAGGAAGTAAGAAAGAAGAAAAAAAGAAGAAAGAAAGAAGTAAGAAAGAAGTAAGAAAGAAAGAAGAAAGAAGAAAGAAAGAAGTAAGAAAGAAGTAAGAAAGAGGTAAGAAAGAAGAAAGAAAGAAGTAAGAAAGAAGTAAGAAAGAATTAAGAAAGAAGTAAGAAGTAAGAAAGAAAGAAGAAAGAAGTAAGAAAGAAGTAAGAAAGAAGTAGGAAAGAAGTAAGAAAGAAGTAAGAAAGAAGTAAGAAAGAAGTAAGAAAGAAGTAAGAAGGAATGAAGAAAGAAGTAAGAAAGAAGTAAGAAAGAAGTAAGAAAGAAGTAAGAAAGGAAGAAGAAAGAAGTAAGAAAGAAGTAAGAAAGAAGTAGGAAAGAGGTAAGAAAGGAAGAAGAAAGAAAGAAGAATGAAGTAAGAAAGAAGTAAGAAAGAAGAAAGAAAGAACTAAGAAAGAAGAAATAAAGAAGTAAGAAAGAAGTAAGAAAGAAGTATGAAAGAAGTAAGAAAGAAGTAAGAAAGAAGTAAGAAAGAAGTTAGAAAGAAGTAAGAAAGAAGTAAGAAAGAAGTAGGAAAGAAGTAAGAAAGAAGTAAGAAAGAAAGAAGAAAGAAGAAAGAAAGAAGTAAGAAAGAAGTAAGAAAGAGGTAAGAAAGAAGAAAGAAAGAAGTAAGAAAGAAGTAAGAAAGAATTAAGAAAGAAGTAAGAAGTAAGAAAGAAAGAAGAAAGAAGTAAGAAAGAAGTAAGAAAGAAGCAAGAAAGAAGTAAGAAAGAAAGAAGAAAGAAGAAAGAAAGAACAAAGAAGAAAGAAAGAAGTAAGAAAGAAGTAAGAAAGAAGTAAGAAAGAAGTAAGAAAGAAGTAAGAAGGAATGAAGAAAGAAGTAAGAAAGAAGTAAGAAAGAAGTAAGAAAGAAGTAAGAAAGGAAGAAGAAAGAAGTAAGAAAGAAGTAAGAAAGAAGTAGGAAAGAGGTAAGAAAGGAAGAAGAAAGAAAGAAGAATGAAGTAAGAAAGAAGTAAGAAAGAAGAAAGAAAGAACTAAGAAAGAAGAAAGAAAGAAGTAAGAAAGAAGTAAGAAAGAAGTATGAAAGAAGTAAGAAAGAAGTAAGAAAGAAGTAAGAAAGAAGTAAGAAAGAAGTAAGAAAGAAAGAAGAAAGAATTAAGAAAGAAGTAAGAAAGAAGTAAGAAAGAAGAAAGAAAGAAGTAAGAAAGAAGTATGAAAGAAGTAAGAAAGAAGAAAAAAAGAAGTAAGAAAAAAGTAAGAAAGAAGTAAGAAAGAAGTAAGAAAGAAGTAAGAAAGAAGTAAGAAAGAAAGAAGAAAGAAGTAAGAAAGAAGTAAGAAGGAATGAAGAAAGAAGTAAGAAAGAAGTAAGAAAGAAGTAAGAAAGAAGTAAGAAAGGAAGAAGAAAGAAGTAAGAAAGAAGTAAGAAAGAAGTAAGAAAGAGGTAAGAAAGGAAGAAGAAAGAAAGAAGAATGAAGTAAGAAAGAAGTAAGAAAGAAGAAAGAAAGAACTAAGAAAGAAGAAAGAAAGAAGTAAGAAAGAAGTAAGAAAGAAGTAAGAAAGAAGTAAGAAAGAAGAAAGAAAGAAGTAAGAAAGAATTATGAAGGAAGTAAGAAAGAAGAAAAAAAGAAGAAAGAAAGAAGTAAGAAAGAAGTAAGAAAGAAAGAAGAAAGAAGAAAGAAAGAAGTAAGAAAGAAGTAAGAAAGAGGTAAGAAAGAAGAAAGAAAGAAGTAAGAAAGAAGTAAGAAAGAATTAAGAAAGAAGTAAGAAGTAAGAAAGAAAGAAGAAAGAAGTAAGAAAGAAGTAAGAAAGAAGCAAGAAAGAAGTAAGAAAGAAAGAAGAAAGAAGAAAGAAAGAACAAAGAAGAAAGAAAGAAGTAAGAAAGAAGTAAGAAAGAAGTAAGAAAGAAGTAAGAAAGAAGTAAGAAGGAATGAAGAAAGAAGTAAGAAAGAAGTAAGAAAGAAGTAAGAAAGAAGTAAGAAAGGAAGAAGAAAGAAGTAAGAAAGAAGTAAGAAAGAAGTAGGAAAGAGGTAAGAAAGGAAGAAGAAAGAAAGAAGAATGAAGTAAGAAAGAAGTAAGAAAGAAGAAAGAAAGAACTAAGAAAGAAGAAAGAAAGAAGTAAGAAAGAAGTAAGAAAGAAGTATGAAAGAAGTAAGAAAGAAGTAAGAAAGAAGTAAGAAAGAAGTTAGAAAGAAGTAAGAAAGAAGTAAGAAAGAAGTAGGAAAGAAGTAAGAAAGAAGTAAGAAAGAAAGAAGAAAGAAGTAAGAAAGAAGTAAGAAAGAAAGAAGAAAGAAGTAAAAAAGAAGAAAGAAAGAAGTAAGTAAGAAGTAAGAAAGAAGAAAAAAGAAGTTAGAATGAAGTAAGAAAGAAGTAAGAAAGAAGTAAGAAAGAAGAAAGAAAGAAGTAAGAAAGAAGTAAGAAAGAATTAAGAAAGAAGTAAGAAAGAAAGAAGAAAGAAGTAAGAAAGAAGTAAGAAAGAAGTAAGAAAGAAGTAAGAAAGAAGTAAGAAAGAAGTAAGAAAGAAAGAAGAAAGAAGTATGAAAGAAGTAAGAAAGAAGAAAGAAAGAGGTAGGAAAGAAGAAAGAAAGAAGTAAGAAAGAAGTAGGGAAGATAGAAGAAAGAAGTAAGAAAGAAAGAAGAAAGAAGAAGAAAGAAGTAAGAAAGAGGTAAGAAAGAATTAAAAAGAAGTAAGAAAGAAGTAAGAAGGAATGAAGAAAGAAGTAAGAAAGAAGTAAGAAAGAAGGAAGAAAGAAGAAAGAAAGAAGTAAGAAAGAAGTAAGAAAGAAGTAAGAAAGAAGTAAGAAAGAAGTAAGAAGGAATTAAGAAAGAAGTAAGAAAGAAGTAAGAAAGAAGTAAGAAAGAAGTAAGAAAGAAGTAAGAAGGAATGAAGAAAGAAGTAAGAAAGAAGTAAGAAAGAAGTAAGAAAGAAGTAAGAAAGAAGTAAGAAAGAAGTAAGAAAGAAGTATGAAAGAAGTAAGAAAGAAGTAAGAAAGAAGTAAGAAAGAAGTAAGAAAGAAAGAAGAAAGAATTAAGAAAGAAGTAAGAAAGAAGTAAGAAAGAAGAAAGAAAGAAGTAAGAAAGAAGTATGAAAGAAGTAAGAAAGAAGAAAAAAAGAAGTAAGAAAAAAGTAAGAAAGAAGTAAGAAAGAAGTAAGAAAGAAGTAAGAAAGAAGTAAGAAAGAAAGAAGAAAGAAGTAAGAAAGAAGTAAGAAGGAATGAAGAAAGAAGTAAGAAAGAAGTAAGAAAGAAGTAAGAAAGAAGTAAGAAAGGAAGAAAAAAGAAGTAAGAAAGAAGTAAGAAAGAAGTAAGAAAGAGGTAAGAAAGGAAGAAGAAAGAAAGAAGAATGAAGTAAGAAAGAAGTAAGAAAGAAGAAAGAAAGAACTAAGAAAGAAGAAAGAAAGAAGTAAGAAAGAAGTAAGAAAGAAGTAAGAAAGAAGTAAGAAAGAAGTAAGAAAGAAGTAAGAAAGAAGTTAGAAAGAAGTAAGAAAGAAGTAAGAAAGAAGTAAGAAAGAAGTAAGAAAGAAGTAAGAAAGAAAGAAGAAAGAATTAAGAAAGAAGTAAGAAAGAAGTAAGAAAGAAGAAAGAAAGAAGTAAGAAAGAAGTATGAAAGAAGTAAGAAAGAAGAAAGAAAGAAGTAAGAAAAAAGTAAGAAAGAAGTAAGAAAGAAGTAAGAAAGAAGTAAGAAAGAAGTAAGAAAGAAAGAAGAAAGAAGTAAGAAAGAAGTAAGAAGGAATGAAGAAAGAAGTAAGAAAGAAGTAAGAAAGAAGTAAGAAAGAAGTAAGAAAGGAAGAAGAAAGAAGTAAGAAAGAAGTAAGAAAGAAGTAAGAAAGAGGTAAGAAAGGAAGAAGAAAGAAAGAAGAATGAAGTAAGAAAGAAGTAAGAAAGAAGAAAGAAAGAACTAAGAAAGAAGAAAGAAAGAAGTAAGAAAGAAGTAAGAAAGAAGTAAGAAAGAAGTAAGAAAGAAGAAAGAAAGAAGTAAGAAAGAATTATGAAGGAAGTAAGAAAGAAGAAAAAAAGAAGAAAGAAAGAAGTAAGAAAGAAGTAAGAAAGAAAGAAGAAAGAAGAAAGAAAGAAGTAAGAAAGAAGTAAGAAAGAGGTAAGAAAGAAGAAAGAAAGAAGTAAGAAAGAAGTAAGAAAGATTTAAGAAAGAAGTAAGAAGTAAGAAAGAAAGAAGAAAGAAGTAAGAAAGAAGTAAGAAAGAAGCAAGAAAGAAGTAAGAAAGAAAGAAGAAAGAAGAAAGAAAGAACAAAGAAGAAAGAAAGAAGTAAGAAAGAAGTAAGAAAGAAGTAAGAAAGAAGTAAGAAAGAAGTAAGAAGGAATGAAGAAAGAAGTAAGAAAGAAGTAAGAAAGAAGTAAGAAAGAAGTAAGAAAGGAAGAAGAAAGAAGTAAGAAAGAAGTAAGAAAGAAGTAGGAAAGAGGTAAGAAAGGAAGAAGAAAGAAAGAAGAATGAAGTAAGAAAGAAGTAAGAAAGAAGAAAGAAAGAACTAAGAAAGAAGAAAGAAAGAAGTAAGAAAGAAGTAAGAAAGAAGTATGAAAGAAGTAAGAAAGAAGTAAGAAAGAAGTAAGAAAGAAGTTAGAAAGAAGTAAGAAAGAAGTAAGAAAGAAGTAGGAAAGAAGTAAGAAAGAAGTAAGAAAGAAAGAAGAAAGAAGTAAGAAAGAAGTAAGAAAGAAAGAAGAAAGAAGTAAAAAAGAAGAAAGAAAGAAGTAAGTAAGAAGTAAGAAAGAAGAAAAAAGAAGTTAGAATGAAGTAAGAAAGAAGTAAGAAAGAAGTAAGAAAGAAGTAAGAAAGAAGTAAGAAAGAATTAAGAAAGAAGTAAGAAAGAAAGAAGAAAGAAGTAAGAAAGAAGTAAGAAAGAAGTAAGAAAGAAGTAAGAAAGAAGTAAGAAAGAAGTAAGAAAGAAAGAAGAAAGAAGTATGAAAGAAGTAAGAAAGAAGAAAGAAAGAGGTAGGAAAGAAGAAAGAAAGAAGTAAGAAAGAAGTAGGGAAGAAAGAAGAAAGAAGTAAGAAAGAAAGAAGAAAGAAGAAAGAAAGAAGTAAGAAAGAGGTAAGAAAGAATTAAAAAGAAGTAAGAAAGAAGTAAGAAGGAATGAAGAAAGAAGAAAGAAAGAAGTAAGAAAGAAGTAAGAAAGAAGTAAGAAAGAAGTAAGAAAGAAGTAAGAAGGAATTAAGAAAGAAGTAAGAAAGAAGTAAGAAAGAAGTAAGAAAGAAGTAAGAAAGAAGTAAGAAAGGAAGAAGAAAGAAAGAAGAATGAAGTAAGAAAGAAGTAAGAAAGAAGTAAGAAAGAATTAAGAAAGAAGAAAGAACGAAGTAAGAAAGAAGTAAGAAAGTAGTAGGAAAGAAGTAAGAAAGAAGTAAGAAAGAAAGAAGAAAGAAGTAAGAAAGAAGAAAGAAAGAAGTATGAAAGAAGGAAGAAAGAAGAAATAAAGAAGTAAGAACGAAGTAAGAAAGAAGTAAGAAGGAATGAAGAAAGAAGTAAGAAAGAATGAAGAAAGAAGTAAGAAAGAAGTAAGAAAGAAGAAAGAAAGAAGTAAGAAAGAAGAAAGATAGAAGAATGAAGTAAGAAAGAAGTAAGAAAGAAGTAAGAAAGAAGTAAGAAAGAAGTAAGAAAGAAGTAAGAAGGAATGAAGAAAGAAGTAAGGAAGAAGTTAGAAAGAAGAAAGAAGTAAGAAAGAAGTAAGAAAGAAGAAAGAAAGAAGTAAGAAAGAAGTAAGAAAGAAGTAAGAAAGACAGAAGTAAGAAAGAAGTAAGAAAGAAGTAAGAAAGAAGTAAGAAAGAAAGAAGAAAGAAGTAAGAAAGAAAGAAGGAAGAAGTATGAAAGAAGTAAGAAAGAGGAAAGAAAGAAGTAAGAAAGAAGAAAGAAAGAAATAAGAAAGAAGTAGGAAAGAAAGAAGAAAGAAGTAAGAAAGAAAGAAGAAAAAGAAAGAAAGAAGTAAGAAAGAGGTAAGAAAGAAGTAAGAAAGAAGTAAGAAGGAATGAAGAAAGAAGTAAGAAAGAAGTAAGAAAGAAGAAAGAAAGAAGTAAGAAAGAAGTAAGAAAGAAGTAAGAAAGAAGTAAGAAGGAATGAAGAAAGAAGTAAGAAAGAAGTAAGAAAGAAGTAAGAAAGAAGTAAGAAAGGAAGAAGAAAGAAGTAAGAAAGAAGTAAGAAAGAAGTAAGAAAGAAGTGAGAAAGGAAGAAGAAAGAAAGAAGAATGAAGTAAGAAAGAAGTAAGAAAGAAGAAAGAAAGAACTAAGAAAGAAGAAAGAAAGAAGTAAGAAAGAAGTAAGAAAGAAGTAAGAAAGAAGTAAGAAAGAAGTAAGAAAGAAGTAAGAAAGAAGTTAGAAAGAAGTAAGAAAGAAGTAAGAAAGAAGTAGGAAAGAAGTAAGAAAGAAGTAGGAAAGAAAGAAGAAAGAAGTAAGAAAGAAGTAAGAAAGAAAGAAGAAAGAAGTAAAAATAAGAAAGAAAGAAGTAAGTAAGAAGTAAGAAAGAAGAAAAAAGAAGTTAGAATGAAGTAAGAAAGAAGTAAGAAAGAAGTAAGAAAGAAGAAAGAAAGAAGTAAGAAAGAAGTAAGAAAGAATTAAGAAAGAAGTAAGAAAGAAAGAAGAAAGAAGTGATAAAGAAGTAAGAAAGAAGTAAGAAAGAAGTAAGAAAGAAGTAAGAAAGAAGTAAGAAAGAAGTAAGAAAGAAGTAAGAAAGAAAGAAGAAAGAAGTAAGAAAGAAAGAAGAAAGAAGTATGAAAGAAGTAAGAAATAAGAAAGAAAGAGCTAGGAAAGAAGAAAGAAAGAAGTAAGAAAGAAGTAGGGAAGAAAGAAGAAAGAAGTAAGAAAGAAAGAAGAAAGAAAGAAGTAAGAAAGAGGTAAGAAAGAAGTAAAAAGAAGTAAGAAAGAAGTAAGAAGGAATGAAGAAAGAAGTAAGAAAGAAGTAAGAAAGAAGGAAGAAAGAAGAAAGAAAGAAGTAAGAAAGAAGTAAGAAAGAAGTAAGAAAGAAGTAAGAAGGAATTAAGAAAGAAGTAAGAAAGAAGTAAGAAAGAAGTAAGAAAGAAGTAAGAAAGGAAGAGGAAAGAAAGAAGAATGAAGTAAGAAAGAAGTAAGAAAGAAGAAAGAAAGAATTAAGAAAGAAGAAAGAAAGAAGTAAGAAAGAAGTAAGAAAGAAGTAAGAAAGAAGTTAGGAAGAAGTAAGAAAGAAGTAAGAAAGAAGTAGGAAAGTAGTAAGAAAGAAGTAAGAAAGAAAGAAGAAAGAAGTAAGAAAGAAGTAAGAAAGAAGTAAGAAAGAAAGAAGAAAGAACTAAGAAAGAAGAAAGAAAGAAGTAAGAAAGAAGTAAGAAAGAAGAAAAAAGAAGTAAGAAAGAAAGAAGAAAGAAGTAAGAAAGAAGTAAGAAAGAAGTAAGAAAGAAGTAAGAAAGAATTAAGAAAGAAGTAAGAAAGAAAGAAGTAAGAAAGAAGTAAGAAAGTAGTAAGAAAGAAGTAAGAAAGAAGTAAGAAAGAAAGAAGAAAGAAGTAAGAAAGAAAGAAGAAAGAAGTATGAAAGAAGTAAGAAAGAAGAAAGAAATAAGTAGGAAAGAAGAAAGAAAGAAGTAAGAAAGAAGTAGGAAAGAAAGAAGAAAGAAGTAAGAAAGAAGTAAGAAAGAAGGAAGAAAGAAGTAAGAAAGAAGTAAGAAAGAAGTAAGAAAGAAAGAAGAAAGAAGTAAGAAATAAGTAAGAAAGAAGTAAGAAAGAAGTTAGGAAGAAGTAAGAAAGAAGTAAGAAAGAAGTAAGAAAGAAGTAAGAAAGAAGTATGAAAGAAGTAAGAAAGAAGAAAAAAAGAAGTAAGAAAGAAGTAAGAAAGAAGTAAGAAAGAAGTAAGAAAGAAGTAAGAAAGAGAGAAGAAGAAGTAAGAAAGAAGTAAGAAAGAAGAAAAAAGAAGTTAGAATGATGTAAGAAAGAAGTAAGAAAGAAGTAAGAAAGAAGAAAGAAAGAAGTAAGAAAGAAGTAAGAAAGAATTAAGAAAGAAGTAAGAAAGAAAGAAGAAAGAAGTAAGAAAGAAGAAAGAAAGAAGAAAGAAAGAAGAAAGAAAGAACTAAGAAAGAAGTAACAAAGAAGTAAGAAAGAAGTAAGAAAGAAGTAAGAAAGAAGTAAGAAAGAAGTAAGAAAGAAGTAAGAAGGAATTAAGAAAGAAGTAAGAAAGAAGTAAGAAAGAAGTAAGAAAGAAGTAAGAAAGGAAGAAGAAAGAAAGAAGAATGAAGTAAGAAAGAAGTAAGAAAGAAGAAAGAAAGAATTAAGAAAGAAGAAAGAAAAAAGTAAGAAAGAAGTAAGAAAGAAGTAAGAAAGAAGTTAGGAAGAAGTAAGAAAGAAGTAAGAAAGAAGTAGGAAAGAAGTAAGAAAGAAGTAAGAAAGAAAGAAGAAAGAAGTAAGAAAGAAGTAAAAAAGAAGTAAGAAAGAAAGAAGAAAGAAGTAAGAAAGAAGAAAGAAAGAAGTAAGAAAGAAGTAAGAAAGAAGAAAAAAGAAGTAAGAAAGAAAGAAGAAAGAAGTAAGAAAGAAGTAAGAAAGAAGTAAGAAAGAAGTAAGAAAGAAGTAAGAAAGAAGTAAGAAAGAAAGAAGTAAGAGAGAAGTAAGAAAGAAGTAAGAAAGAAGTAAGAAAGAAGTAAGAAAGAAAGAAGAAAGAAGTAAGAAAGAAAGAAGAAAGAAGTATGAAAGAAGTAAGAAAGAAGAAAGAAATAAGTAGGAAAGAAGAAAGAAAGAAGTAAGAAAGAAGTAGGAAAGAAAGAAGAAAGAAGTAAGAAAGAAGTAAGAAAGAAGGAAGAAAGAAGTAAGAAAGAAGTAAGAAAGAAAGAAGAAAGAAGTAAGAAAGAAGTAAGAAAGAAGTAAGAAAGAAGTAAGAAAGAAGTAAGAAAGAAGTAAGAAAGAAGTATGAAAGAAGTAAGAAAGAAGAAAAAAAGAAGTAAGAAAGAAGTAAGAAAGAAGTAAGAAAGAAGTAAGAAAGAAGTAAGAAAGAAAGAAGAAAGAAGTAAGAAAGAAGTAAGAAAGAAGAAAAAAGAAGTTAGAATGATGTAAGAAAGAAGTAAGAAAGAAGTAAGAAAGAAGAAAGAAAGAAGTAAGAAAGAAGTAAGAAAGAATTAAGAAAGAAGTAAGAAAGAAAGAAGAAAGAAGTAAGAAAGAAGAAAGAAAGAAGAAAGAAAGAAGAAAGAAAGAACTAAGAAAGAAGTAACAAAGAAGTAAGAAAGAAGTAAGAAAGAAGTAAGAAAGAAGTAAGAAAGAAGTAAGAAAGAAGTAAGAAGGAATTAAGAAAGAAGTAAGAAAGAAGTAAGAAAGAAGTAAGAAAGAAGTAAGAAAGGAAGAAGAAAGAAAGAAGAATGAAGTAAGAAAGAAGTAAGAAAGAAGAAAGAAAGAATTAAGAAAGAAGAAAGAAAAAAGTAAGAAAGAAGTAAGAAAGAAGTAAGAAAGAAGTTAGGAAGAAGTAAGAAAGAAGTAAGAAAGAAGTAGGAAAGAAGTAAGAAAGAAGTAAGAAAGAAGTAAGAAAAAAGTAAGAAAGAAAGAAGAAAGAAGTAAGAAAGAAGAAAGAAAGAAGTAAGAAAGAAGTAAGAAAGAAGAAAAAAGAAGTAAGAAAGAAAGAAGAAAGAAGTAAGAAAGAAGTAAGAAAGAAGTAAGAAAGAAGTAAGAAAGAAGTAAGAAAGAAGTAAGAAAGAAAGAAGTAAGAGAGAAGTAAGAAAGAAGTAAGAAAGAAGTAAGAAAGAAGTAAGAAAGAAAGAAGAAAGAAGTAAGAAAGAAAGAAGAAAGAAGTATGAAAGAAGTAAGAAAGAAGAAAGAAATAAGTAGGAAAGAAGAAAGAAAGAAGTAAGAAAGAAGTAGGAAAGAAAGAAGAAAGAAGGAAGAAAGAAGTAAGAAAGAAGTAAGAAAGAAAGAAGAAAGAAGTAAGAAAGAAGTAAGAAAGAAGTAAGAAAGAAGTAAGAAAGAAGTAAGAAAGAAGTAAGAAAGAAGTATGAAAGAAGTAAGAAAGAAGAAAAAAAGAAGTAAGAAAGAAGTAAGAAAGAAGTAAGAAAGAAGTAAGAAAGAAGTAAGGAAGAAGTAAGAAAGAAAGAAGAAAGAAGTAAGAAAGAAGTAAGAAAGAAGAAAAAAGAAGTTAGAATGAAGTAAGAAAGAAGTAAGAAAGAAGTAAGAAAGAAGAAAGAAAGAAGTAAGAAAGAAGTAAGAAAGAATTAAGAAAGAAGTAAGAAAGAAGAAAGAAGTAAGAAAGAAGTAAGAAAGAAGTAAGAAAGAAGTAAGAAAGAAGAAAGAAAGAAGAAAGAAAGAACTAAGAAAGAAGTAAAAAAGAAGTAAAAAGAAGTAAGAAAGAAGTAAGAAAGAAGTAAGAAAGAAGTAAGAAAGAAGTAAGAAGGAATTAAGAAAGAAGTAAGAAAGACGTAAGAAAGAAGTAAGAAAGAAGTAAGAAAGGAAGAAGAAAGAAAGAAGAATGAAGTAAGAAAGAAGTAAGAAAGAAGAAAGAAAGAATTAAGAAAGAAGAAAGAAAGAAGTAAGAAAGAAGTAAGAAAGAAGAAAGAAAGAAGTAAGAAAGAAGTAAGAAAGAAGTAAGAAAGAAGTAAGAAAGAAAGAAGAAAGAAGTAAGAAAGAAGTAAGAAAGAAGAAAGAAAGAAGAAAGAAAGAACTAAGAAAGAAGTAAAAAAGAAGTAAGAAAGAAGTAAGAAAGAAGTAAGAAAGAAGTAAGAAAGAAGAAAGAAAGAATTAAGAAAGAAGTAAGAAAGGAAGAAGAAAGAAAGAAGAATGAAGTAAGAAAGAAGTAAGAAAGAAGAAAGAAAGAATTAAGAAAGAAGAAAGAAAAAAGTAAGAAAGAAGTAAGAAAGAAGTAAGAAAGAAGTTAGGAAGAAGTAAGAAAGAAGTAAGAAAGAAGTAGGAAAGAAGTAAGAAAGAAGTAAGAAAGAAAGAAGAAAGAAGTAAGAAAGAAGTAAGAAAGAAGTAAGAAAGAAAGAAGAAAGAAGTAAGAAAGAATAAAGAAAGAGAAGTAAGAAAGAAGAAAAAAGAAGTAAGAAAGAAAGAAGAAAGAAAGAAGTAAGAAAAGAAGTAAGAAAGAAGTAAGAAAGAAGTAAGAAAGAAGTAAGAAAGAAGTAAGAAAGAAAGAAGAAAGAAGTAAGAAAGAAAGAAGAAAGAAGTATGAAGGAGTAAGAAAGAAGAAAGAAATAAGTAGGAAAGAAGAAAGAAAGAAGTAAGAAAGAAAGTAAGAAAGAAGAAAGGAAGAAGTAAGAAAGAAAGTATGAAAGAAGTAAGAAAGAAGAAAAAAAGAAGTAATAAAGAAGTAAGAAAGAAGTAAGAAAGAAGTAAGAAAGAAGTAAGAAGGAAATGAAGAAAGGAAGTAAGAAAGAAGTAAGAAAGAAGTAAGAAGGAATTAAGAAAGAAGTAAGAAAGAAGTAAGAAAGAAGTAAGAAAGAAGTAAGAAAGGAAGAAGAAAGAAAGAAGAATGAAGTAAAAAGAAGTAAGAAAAGAAGAAAGAAAGAATTAAGAAAGAAGAAAGAAAGAAGTAAGAAAGAAGTAAGAAAGAAGTAAGAAAGAAGTTAGGAAGAAGTAAGAAAGAAGTAAGAAAGAAGTATGAAAGAAGTAAGAAAGAAGAAAAAAAGAAGTAAGAAAGAAGTAAGAAAGAAGTAAGAAAAGAAGTAAGAAAGAAGTAAGAAAGAAGTAAGAAAGAAAGAAGAAAGAAGTAAGAAAGAAGTAAGAAAGAAGTAAGAAAGAAGTAAGAAAAGAAGTAAGAAAGAAAGAAGAAAAGAAGTAAGAAAGGAGTAAGAAAGAAGTAAGAAAGAAGTAAGAAAGAAGAAAGAAAGAAGAAAGAAAGAACTAAGAAAGAAGTAACAAAGAAGTAAGAAAAGAAGTAAGAAAGAAGTAAGAAAGAAGTAAGAAAGAAGTAAGAAAGAAGAAGAAAGAAGTAAGAAAGAAGAAGAAAGAAAGAAAGTAAGAAAGAAGTAAAGAAAGAAGAAAAAAGAAGTAAGAAAGAAAGAAGAAAGAAGTAAGAAAGAAGTAGAAAGAAGTAAGAAAGAAGTAAGAAAGAAGTAAGAAAGAAGTAAGAAAGAAAGAAGTAAGGAGAGAAAGTAAGAAAGAAGTAAGAAAGAAGTAAGAAAGAAGTAAGAAAGAAAAGAAGAAAGAAGTAAGAAAGAAAGAAGAAAGAAGTATGAAAGAAGTAAGAAAGAAGAAAGAAAAGTAAGTAGGAAAGAAGAAAGAAAGAAGTAAGAAAGAAGTAGGAAAGAAAGAAGAAAGAAGGAAGAAAGAAGAAGTAAAGAAAAGAAGTAAGAAAAGAAAGAAGAAAGAAGTAAGAAAGAAGTAAGAAAGAAGTAAGAAAGAAGTAAGAAAGAAGTAAGAAAGAAGTAAGAAAGAAGTATGAAAGAAGTAAGAAAGAAGAAAAAAAGAAGTAAGAAAGAAGTAAGAAAGAAGTAAGAAAGAAGTAAGAAAGAAGTAAGGAAGAAGTAAGAAAGAAAGAAGAAAGAAGTAAGAAAGAAGTAAGAAAGAAGAAAAAAAGAAGTTAGAATGAAGTAAGAAAGAAGTAAGAAAGAAGTAAGAAAGAAGAAAGAAAGAAGTAAGAAAGAAGTAAGAAAGAATTAAGAAAGAAGTAAGAAAGAAGAAAGAAGTAAGAAAGAAGTAAGAAAGAAGTAAGAAAGAAGTAAGAAAGAAGAAGAAAAGAAAGAAGAAAGAAAGAATAAGAAAGAAGTAAAAAAGAAGTAAAAAGAAGTAAGAAAGAAGTAAGAAAGAAGTAAGAAAGAAGTAAGAAAAGAAGTAAGAAGGAATTAAGAAAGAAGTAAGAAAGACGTAAGAAAGAAGTAAGAAAGAAGTAAGAAAGGAAGAAGAAAGAAAGAAGAATGAAGTAAGAAAGAAGTAAGAAAGAAGAAAGAAAGAATTAAGAAAAGAAGAAAGAAAGAAGTAAGAAAGAAGTAAGAAAGAAGTAAGAAAGAAGTAAGAAAGAAGTAAGAAAGAAGTAAGAAAAGAAGTAAGAAAAGAAAGAAAAGAAGTAAGAAAGAAGTAAGAAAGAAGAAAGAAAGAAGAAAGAAAGAACTAAGAAACGAAGTAAAAAAGAATTAAGAAAGAAGTAAGAAAGAAGTAAGAAAGAAGTAAGAAAGAAGTAAGAAAGAAGTAAGAAGGAAGTAAGAAAGGAAGAAGAAAGAAAGAAGAATGAAGTAAGAAAGAAGTAAGAAAGAAGAAAGAAAAGAATTAAGAAAGAAGAAAGAAAAAAGTAAGAAAGAAGTAAGAAAGAAGTAAGAAAGAAGTTAGGAAGAAGTAAGAAAGAAGTAAGAAAGAAGTAGGAAAGAAGTAAGAAAGAAGTAAGAAAGAAAGAAGAAAGAAGTAAGAAAGAAGTAAGAAAGAAAGAAGAAAGAAGTAAGAAAGAAAGAAGAAAGAAGTATGAAAGGAGTAAGAAAGAAGAAAGAAATAAGTAGGAAAGAAGAAAGAAAGAAGTAAGAAAGAAGTAAGAAAGAAGAAAGGAAGAAGTAAGAAAGAAGTATGAAAGAAGTAAGAAAGAAGAAAAAAAGAAGTAATAAAGAAGTAAGAAAGAAGTAAGAAAGAAGTAAGAAGGAATGAAGAAAGAAGTAAGAAAGAAGTAAGAAAGAAGTAAGAAGGAATTAAGAAAGAAGTAAGAAAGAAGTAAGAAAGAAGTAAGAAAGAAGTAAGAAAGGAAGAAGAAAGAAAGAAGAATGAAGTAAGAAAGAAGTAAGAAAGAAGAAAGAAAGAATTAAGAAAGAAGAAAGAAAGAAGTAAGAAAGAAGTAAGAAAGAAGTAAGAAAGAAGTTAGGAAGAAGTAAGAAAGAAGTAAGAAAGAAGTATGAAAGAAGTAAGAAAGAAGAAAAAAAGAAGTAAGAAAGAAGTAAGAAAGAAGTAAGAAAGAAGTAAGAAAGAAGTAAGAAAGAAAGAAGAAAGAAGTAAGAAAGAAGTAAGAAAGAAGTATGAAAGAAGTAAGAAAGAAGTAAGAAAGAAAGAAGAAAGAAGTAAGAAAGGAGTAAGAAAGAAGTAAGAAAGAAGTAAGAAAGAAGAAAGAAAGAAGAAAGAAAGAACTAAGAAAGAAGTAACAAAGAAGTAAGAAAGAAGTAAGAAAGAAGTAAGAAAGAAGTAAGAAAGAAGTAAGAAGGAATTAAGAAAGAAGTAAGAAAGAAGTAAGAAAGAAGTAAGAAAGAAGTAAGAAAGGAAGAAGAAAGAAAGAAGAATGAAGTAAGAAAGAAGTAAGAAAGAAGAAAGAAAGAATTAAGAAAGAAGAAAGAAAAAAGTAAGAAAGAAGTAAGAAAGAAGTAAGAAAGAAGTTAGGAAGAAGTAAGAAAGAAGTAAGAAAGAAGTAGGAAAGAAGTAAGAAAGAAGTAAGAAAGAAAGAAGAAAGAAGTAAGAAAGAAGTAAGAAAGAAGTAAGAAAGAAAGAAGAAAGAAGTAAGAAAGAAGAAAGAAAGAAGTAAGAAAGAAGTAAGAAAGAAGAAAAAAGAAGTAAGAAAGAAAGAAGAAAGAAATAAGAAAGAAGTAAGAAAGAAGTAAGAAAGAAGTAAGAAAGAAGTAAGAAAGAAAGAAGTAAGAGAGAAGTAAGAAAGAAGTAAGAAAGAAGTAAGAAAGAAGTAAGAAAGAAAGAAGAAAGAAGTAAGAAAGAAAGAAGAAAGAAGTATGAAAGAAGTAAGAAAGAAGAAAGAAATAAGTAGGAAAGAAGAAAGAAAGAAGTAAGAAAGAAGTAGGAAAGAAAGAAGAAAGAAGGAAGAAAGAAGTAAGAAAGAAGTAAGAAAGAAAGAAGAAAGAAGTAAGAAAGAAGTAAGAAAGAAGTAAGAAAGAAGTAAGAAAGAAGTAAGAAAGAAGTAAGAAAGAAGTATGAAAAAAGTAAGAAAGAAGAAAAAAAGAAGTAAGAAAGAAGTAAGAAAGAAGTAAGAAAGAAGTAAGAAAGAAGTAAGGAAGAAGTAAGAAAGAAAGAAGAAAGAAGTAAGAAAGAAGTAAGAAAGAAGAAAAAAGAATTTAGAATGAAGTAAGAAAGAAGTAAGAAAGAAGTAAGAAAGAAGAAAGAAAGAAGTAAGAAAGAAGTAAGTGTAAGAAAGAAGTAAGAAAGAAGAAAAACGAATTTAGAATGAAGTAAGAAAGAAGTAAGAAAGAAGTAAGAAAGAAGAAAGAAAGAAGTAAGAAAGAAGTAAGAAAGAATTAAGAAAGAAGTAAGAAGAAGAAGAAGTAGAAAGAAGTAAGAAAGAAGTAAGAAAGAAGTAAGAAAGAAGTAAGAAAGAAGAAAGAAAGAAGAAGAAGAAAGAATAAGAAAGAAGTAAAAGAAGTAAGAAAGAAGTAAGAAAGAAGTAAGAAAGAAGTAAGAAAGAAGTAAGAAAGAAGTAAGAAGGAATTAAGAAAGAAGTAAGAAAGACGTAAGAAAGAAGTAAGAAAGAAGTAAGAAAGGAAGAAGAAAGAAAGAAGAATGAAGTAAGAAAGAAGTAAGAAAGAAGAAAGAAAGAATAAGAAAGAAGAAAGAAAGAAGTAAGAAAGAAGTAAGAAAGAAGTAAGAAAGAAGTAAGAAAGAAGTAAGAAAGAAGTAAGAAAGAAGTAAGAAAGAAGTAAGAAGAAAGAAGAAAGAAGTAAGAAAGAAGTAAGAAAGAAGAAAAAAGAAGTTAGAATGAAGTAAGAAAGAAGTAAGAAAGAAGAAAGAAAGAAGTAATAAAGAAGTAAGAAAGAATTAAGAAAGAGTAAGAAGAAAGAAAGAAGTAAGAAAGAAGTAAGAAAGAAGTAAGAAAGAAGTAAGAAAGAAGTAAGAAAGAAGAAAGAAAGAAGAAGAAGAAAGAAGTAAGAAGAAGTAAAAAGAAGTAAAGAAGTAGAAAGAAGTAAGAAGAAGTAAGAAAGAAGTAAGAAAGAAGTAAGAAGGAAGTAAGAAAGGAAGAAGAAAGAAAGAGATGAAGTAAGAAAGAAGTAAGAAAGAAGAAAGAAAGAATTAAGAAAGAAGAAGAAAAAGTAAGAAAGAAGTAAGAAAGAAGTAAGAAAGAAGTTAGGAAGAAGTAAGAAAGAAGTAAGAAGAAGTAGGAAAGAAGTACGAAAGAAGTACGAAAGAAAGAAGAAAGAAGTAAGAAAGAAGTAAGAAAGAAGTAAGAAAGAAAGAAGAAAGAATAAGAAAGAAGTAAGAAGAAGAAAAAGAAGTAAGAAAGAAAGAAGAAGAAAGAAGTAAGAAAGAAGTAAGAAAGAAGTAAGAAAAGAAGTAAGAAAGAAGTAAGAAAGAAGTAAGAAAGAAAGAAGACAGAAGTAAGAAAGAAGAAGAAAGAAGTATGAAAGGAGTAAGAAAGAAGAAAGAAATAAGTAGGAAAGAAGAAGAAAGAAGTAAGAAGAAGTAAGAAAGAAGAAAGGAAGAAGTAAGAAAGAAGTATGAAAGAAGTAAGAAAGAAGAAAAAAGAAGTAATAAAGAAGTAAGAAAGAAGTAAGAAAGAAGTAAGAAAGAAGTAAGAAGGAATGAAGAAAGAAGTAAGAAAGAAGTAAGAAAGAAGTAAGAAGGAATTAAGAAAGAAGTAAGAAAGAAGTAGAAAGAAGTAAGAAAGAAGTAAGAAAGGAGAGAAAGAAGAATGAAGTAAGAAAGAAGTAAGAAAGAAGAAAGAAAGAATTAAGAAAGAAGAAGAAAGAAGTAAGAAAGAAGTAAGAAAGAAGTAAGAAAGAAGTTAGGAAGAAGTAAGAAAGTAGTAAGAAAGAAGTATGAAAGAAGTAAGAAAGAAGAAAAAAGAAGTAAGAAAGAAGTAAGAAAGAAGTAAGAAAGAAGTAAGAAAGAAGTAAGAAAGAAGAAGAAAGAAGTAAGAAAGAAGTAAGAAAGAAGTAGAAAGAAAGAAGAAAGAAGTAAGAAAGGAGTAAGAAAGAAGTAAGAAAGAAGTAAGAAAGAAGAAAGAAAGAAGAAAGAAAGAACTAAGAAAGAAGTAACAAAGAAGTAGAAAGAAGTAAGAAAGAAGTAAGAAAGAAGTAAGAAAGAAGTAAGAAGGAATTAAGAAAGAAGTAAGAAAGAAGTAAGAAAGAAGTAAGAAAGAAGTAAGAAAGGAGAAGAAAGAAAGAAGAATGAAGTAAGAAAGAAGTAAGAAAGAAGAAAGAAAGAATTAAGAAAGAAGAAAGAAAAAAGTAAGAAAGAAGTAAGAAAGAAGTAAGAAAGAAGTTAGGAAGAAGTAAGAAAGAAGTAAGAAAGAAGTAGGAAAGAAGTAAGAAAGAAGTAAGAAAGAATGAAGAAAGAAGTAAGAAAGAAGTAAGAAAGAAGTAAGAAAGAAAGAAGAAAGAAGTAAGAAAGAAGAAGAAAGAAGTAAGAAAGAAGTAAGAAAGAAGAAAAAGAAGTAAGAAAGAAAGAAGAAAGAAGTAAGAAAGAAGTAAGAAAGAAGTAAGAAAGAAGTAAGAAAGAAGTAAGAAAGAAGTAAGAAAGAAAGAAGTAAGAAAGAAGTAAGAAAGAAGTAAGAAGTAAGAAAGAAGTAAGAAAGAAGTAAGAAGAAAGAAGAAAGAAAGAAGTAAGAAAGAAGTAAGAAAGAAGTAAGAAAGAGAGAAGAAAGAAGTAAGAAAGAAAGAAGAAAGAAGTATGAAAGGAGTAAGAAAGAAGAAAGAAATAAGTAGGAAAGAAGAAAGAAAGAAGTAAGAAAGAAGTAAGAAAGAAGAAAGAAAGAAGTAAGAAAGAAGTATGAAAGAAGTAAGAAAGAAGAAAAAAGAAGTAAGAAAGAAGTAAGAAAGAAGTAAGAAAGAAGTAAGAAGGAATGAAGAAAGAAGTAAGAAAGAAGTAAGAAAGAAGTAAGAAGGAATTAAGAAAGAAGTAGAAAGAAGTAAGAAAGAAGTAAGAAAGAAGTAAGAAAGCAAGAAGAAAGAAAGAAGAATGAAGTAAGAAAGAAGTAAGAAAGAAGAAGAAAGAATTAAGAAAGAAGAAAGAAAGAAGTAAGAAAGAAGTAAGAAAGAAGTAAGAAAGAAGTTAGGAAGAAGTAAGAAAGAAGTAAGAAAGAAGTATGAAAGAAGTAAGAAAGAAGAAAAAAGAAGTAAGAAAGAAGTAAGAAAGAAGTAAGAAAGAAGTAAGAAAGAAGTAAGAAAGAAGTAAGAAAGAAGTAAGAAAGAAAGAAGAAAGAAGTAAGAAAGAAGTAAGAAAGAAGTAAGAAAGAAGTAAGAAAGAAGTAAGAAAGAAAGAAGAAAGAAGTAAGAAAGAAGTAAGAAAGAAGTACAGAAAGAAGTAAGAAAGAAGAAAGAAAGAAGAAAGAAAGAACTAAGAAAGAAGTAACAAAGAAGTAAGAAAGAAGTAAGAAAGAAGTAAGAAAGAAGTAAGAAAGAAGTAAGAAGGAATTAAGAAAGAAGTAAGAAAGAAGTAAGAAAGAAGTAAGAAAGGAAGAGAAGAAAGAAGAATGAAGTAAGAAAGAAGTAAGAAAGAAGTAAGAAAGAAGTAAGAAAGAAGAAAGAAAAAGTAAGAAAGAAGTAAGAAAGAAGTAAGAAAGAAGTTAGGAAGAAGTAAGAAAGAAGTAAGAAAGAAGTAGGAAAGAAGTAAGAAAGAAGTAAGAAAGAAAGAAGAAAGAAGTAAGAAAGAAGTAAGAAAGAAGTAAGAAAGAAAGAAGAAAGAAGTAAGAAAGAAGAAAGAAAGAAGTAAGAAAGAAGTAAGAAAGAAGAAAAAAGAAGTAAGAAAGAAAGAAGAAAGAAGTAAGAAAGAAGTAAGAAGAAGTAAGAAAGAAGTAAGAAAGAAGTAAGAAAGAAGTAAGAAAGAAAGAAGAAAGAGAGAAGTAAGAAAGAAGTAAGAAAGAAGTAAGAAAGAAGTAAGAAAGAAAGAAGAAAGAAGTAAGAAAGAAAGAAGAAAGAAGTATGAAAGAAGTAAGAAAGAAGAAAGAAATAAGTAGGAAAGAAGAAAGAAAGAAGTAAGAAAGAAGTAGGAAAGAAAGAAGAAAGAAGTAAGAAAGAAGTAAGAAAGAAGAAGAAAGAAGTAAGAAAGAAGTAAGAAAGAAAGAAGAAAGAAGTAAGAAAGAAGTAGAAAGAAGTAAGAAAGAAGTAAGAAAGAAGTAAGAAGAAGTAAGAAAGAAGTATGTAAGAAGTAAGAAAGAAGAAAAAAGAAGTAAGAAAGAAGTAAGAAAGAAGTAAGAAAGAAGTAAGAAAGAAGTAAGGAAGAATTAAGAAGAAAGAAGAAAGAAGTAAGAAAGAAGTAAGAAAGAAGAAAAAAGAAGTTAGAATGAAGTAAGAAAGAAGTAAGAAAGAAGTAAGAAGAAGAAGAAAGAAGTAGAAAGTAAGAAAGAATTAAGAAAGAAGTAAGAAAGAAGTAAGAAAGAAGTAAGAAGGAATTAAGAAAGAAGTAAGAAAGAAGTAAGAAAGAAGTAAGAAAGAAGTAAGAAGGAAGAAGAAAGAAGAATGAAGTAAGAAAGAAGTAAGAAAGAAGAAAGAAAGAATTAAGAAAGAAGAAAGAAAAAGTAAGAAAGAAGTAAGAAAGAAGTAAGAAAGAAGTTAGGAAGAAGTAAGAAAGAAGTAAGAAAGAAGTAAAAGAAAAGAAGAAGTAAGAAAGAAGTAAGAAGAAGAAGAAAGAAGTAAGAAAGAAGTAAGAAAGAAGTAAGAAAGAAAGAAGAAAGAAGTAAGAAAGAACAAAGAAAGAAGTAAGAAAGAAGTAAGAAAGAAGAAAAAAGAAGTAAGAAAGAAAGAAGAAAGAAGTAAGAAAGAAGTAAGAAAGAAGTAAGAAAGAAGTAAGAAAGAAGTAAGAAAGAACTAAGAAAGAAAGAAGTAAGAGAGAAGTAAGAAAGAAGTAAGAAAGAAGTAAGAAAGAAGTAAGAAAGAAAGAAGAAAGAAGTAAGAAAGAAAGAAGAAAGAAGTATGAAAGAAGTAAGAAAGAAGAAAGAAATAAGTAGGAAAGAAGAAAGAAAGAAGTAAGAAAGAAGTAGGAAAGAAAGAAGAAAGAAGGAAGAAAGAAGTAAGAAAGAAGTAAGAAAGAAAGAAGAAAGAAGTAAGAAAGAAGTAAGAAAGAAGTAAGAAAGAAGTAAGAAAGAAGTAAGAAAGAAGTAAGAAAGAAGTATGAAAGAAGTAAGAAAGAAGAAAAAAAGAAGTAAGAAAGAAGTAAGAAAGAAGTAAGAAAGAAGTAAGAAAGAAGTAAGGAAGAAGTAAGAAGAAAGAAGAAAGAAGTAAGAAAGAAGTAAGAAAGAAGAAAAAGAAGTTAGAATGAAGTAAGAAAGAAGTAAGAAAGAAGTAAGAAAGAAGAAAGAAAGAAGTAAGAAAGAAGTAAGAAAGAATTAAGAAAGAAGTAAGAAAGAGGAAAGAAGTAAGAAAGAAGTAAGAAAGAAGTAAGAAAGAAGTAAGAAAGAAGAAAGAAAGAAGAAAGAAAGAACTAAGAAAGAAGTAAAAAAGAAGTAAAAAGAAGTAAGAAAGAAGTAAGAAAGAAGTAAGAAAGAAGTAAGAAAGAAGTAAGAAGGAATTAAGAAAGTAGTAAGAAAGACGTAAGAAAGAAGTAAGAAAGAAGTAAGAAAGGAAGAAGAAAGAAAGAAGAATGAAGTAAGAAAGAAGTAAGAAAGAAGAAAGAAAGAATTAAGAAAGAAGAAAGAAGAAGTAAGAAAGAAGTAAGAAAGAAGTAAGAAAGAAGTAAGAAAGAAGTAAGAAAGAAGTAAGAAAGAAGTAAGAAAGAAGTAAGAAAGAAAGAAGAAAGAAGTAAGAAAGAAGTAAGAAAGAAGAAAAAAGAAGTTAGAATGAAGTAAGAAAGAAGTAAGAAAGAAGAAAGAAAGAAGTAATAAAGAAGTAAGAAAGAATTAAGAAAGAAGTAAGAAAGAAAGAAGAAAGAAGTAAGAAAGAAGTAAGAAAGAAGTAAGAAAGAAGTAAGAAAGAAGTAAGAAAGAAGAAAGAAAGAAGAAAGAAAGAATTAAGAAAGAAGTAAAAAAGAAGTAAGAAAGAAGTAAGAAAGAAGTAAGAAAGAAGTAAGAAAGAAGTAAGAAAGAAGTAAGAAGGAAGTAAGAAAGGAAGAAGAAAGAAAGAAGAATGAAGTAAGAAAGAAGTAAGAAAGAAGAAAGAAAGAATTAAGAAAGAAGAAAGAAAAAAGTAAGAAAGAAGTAAGAAAGAAGTAAGAAAGAAGTTAGGAAGAAGTAAGAAAGAAGTAAGAAAGAAGTAGGAAAGAAGTAAGAAAGAAGTAAGAAAGAAAGAAGAAAGAAGTAAGAAAGAAGTAAGAAAGAAGTAAGAAAGAAAGAAGAAAGAATAAAGAA
This sequence comes from Columba livia, assembly GCF_036013475.1. Taxonomy (NCBI): domain Eukaryota; kingdom Metazoa; phylum Chordata; class Aves; order Columbiformes; family Columbidae; genus Columba; species Columba livia. Next base: position 9,038 of record NW_027043350.1, on the reverse strand, counting down.
AGAAGTAAGAAAGAAGAAAAAAGAAGTAAGAAAGAAAGAAGAAAGAAAGAAGTAAGAAAGAAGTAAGAAAGAAGTAAGAAAGAAGTAAGAAAGAAGTAAGAAAGAAGTAAGAAAGAAAGAAGAAAGAAGTAAGAAAGAAAGAAGAAAGAAGTATGAAAGGAGTAAGAAAGAAGAAAGAAATAAGTAGGAAAGAAGAAAGAAAGAAGTAAGAAAGAAGTAAGAAAGAAGAAAGGAAGAAGTAAGAAAGAAGTATGAAAGAAGTAAGAAAGAAGAAAAAAAGAAGTAATAAAGAAGTAAGAAAGAAGTAAGAAAGAAGTAAGAAAGAAGTAAGAAGGAATGAAGAAAGAAGTAAGAAAGAAGTAAGAAAGAAGTAAGAAGGAATTAAGAAAGAAGTAAGAAAGAAGTAAGAAAGAAGTAAGAAAGAAGTAAGAAAGGAAGAAGAAAGAAAGAAGAATGAAGTAAGAAAGAAGTAAGAAAGAAGAAAGAAAGAATTAAGAAAGAAGAAAGAAAGAAGTAAGAAAGAAGTAAGAAAGAAGTAAGAAAGAAGTTAGGAAGAAGTAAGAAAGTAGTAAGAAAGAAGTATGAAAGAAGTAAGAAAGAAGAAAAAAAGAAGTAAGAAAGAAGTAAGAAAGAAGTAAGAAAGAAGTAAGAAAGAAGTAAGAAAGAAGTAAGAAAGAAAGAAGAAAGAAGTAAGAAAGAAGTAAGAAAGAAGTAAGAAAGAAAGAAGAAAGAAGTAAGAAAGGAGTAAGAAAGAAGTAAGAAAGAAGTAAGAAAGAAGAAAGAAAGAAGAAAGAAAGAACTAAGAAAGAAGTAACAAAGAAGTAAGAAAGAAGTAAGAAAGAAGTAAGAAAGAAGTAAGAAAGAAGTAAGAAGGAATTAAGAAAGAAGTAAGAAAGAAGTAAGAAAGAAGTAAGAAAGAAGTAAGAAAGGAAGAAGAAAGAAAGAAGAATGAAGTAAGAAAGAAGTAAGAAAGAAGAAAGAAAGAATTAAGAAAGAAGAAAGAAAAAAGTAAGAAAGAAGTAAGAAAGAAGTAAGAAAGAAGTTAGGAAGAAGTAAGAAAGAAGTAAGAAAGAAGTAGGAAAGAAGTAAGAAAGAAGAAAAAAAGAAGTAAGAAAGAAGTAAGAAAGAAGTAAGAAAGAAGTAAGAAAGAAGTAAGGAAGAAGTAAGAAAGAAGTATGAAAGAAGTAAGAAAGAAGAAAAAAAGAAGTAATAAAGAAGTAAGAAAGAAGTAAGAAAGAAGTAAGAAAGAAGTAAGAAGGAATGAAGAAAGAAGTAAGAAAGAAGTAAGAAAGAAGTAAGAAGGAATTAAGAAAGAAGTAAGAAAGAAGTAAGAAAGAAGTAAGAAAGAAGTAAGAAAGGAAGAAGAAAGAAAGAAGAATGAAGTAAGAAAGAAGTAAGAAAGAAGAAAGAAAGAATTAAGAAAGAAGAAAGAAAGAAGTAAGAAAGAAGTAAGAAAGAAGTAAGAAAGAAGTTAGGAAGAAGTAAGAAAGTAGTAAGAAAGAAGTATGAAAGAAGTAAGAAAGAAGAAAAAAAGAAGTAAGAAAGAAGTAAGAAAGAAGTAAGAAAGAAGTAAGAAAGAAGTAAGAAAGAAGTAAGAAAGAAAGAAGAAAGAAGTAAGAAAGAAGTAAGAAAGAAGTAAGAAAGAAAGAAGAAAGAAGTAAGAAAGGAGTAAGAAAGAAGTAAGAAAGAAGTAAGAAAGAAGAAAGAAAGAAGAAAGAAAGAACTAAGAAAGAAGTAACAAAGAAGTAAGAAAGAAGTAAGAAAGAAGTAAGAAAGAAGTAAGAAAGAAGTAAGAAGGAATTAAGAAAGAAGTAAGAAAGAAGTAAGAAAGAAGTAAGAAAGAAGTAAGAAAGGAAGAAGAAAGAAAGAAGAATGAAGTAAGAAAGAAGTAAGAAAGAAGAAAGAAAGAATTAAGAAAGAAGAAAGAAAAAAGTAAGAAAGAAGTAAGAAAGAAGTAAGAAAGAAGTTAGGAAGAAGTAAGAAAGAAGTAAGAAAGAAGTATGAAAGAAGTAAGAAAGAAGAAAAAAAGAAGTAAGAAAGAAGTAAGAAAGAAGTAAGAAAGAAGTAAGAAAGAAGTAAGGAAGAAGTAAGAAAGAAAGAAGAAAGAAGTAAGAAAGAAGTAAGAAAGAAGAAAAAAGAAGTTAGAATGAAGTAAGAAAGAAGTAAGAAAGAAGTAAGAAAGAAGAAAGAAAGAAGTAAGAAAGAAGTAAGAAAGAATTAAGAAAGAAGTAAGAAAGAAGAAAGAAGTAAGAAAGAAGTAAGAAAGAAGTAAGAAAGAAGTAAGAAAGAAGAAAGAAAGAAGAAAGAAAGAACTAAGAAAGAAGTAAAAAAGAAGTAAAAAGAAGTAAGAAAGAAGTAAGAAAGAAGTAAGAAAGAAGTAAGAAAGAAGTAAGAAGGAATTAAGAAAGAAGTAAGAAAGACGTAAGAAAGAAGTAAGAAAGAAGTAAGAAAGGAAGAAGAAAGAAAGAAGAATGAAGTAAGAAAGAAGTAAGAAAGAAGAAAGAAAGAATTAAGAAAGAAGAAAGAAAGAAGTAAGAAAGAAGTAAGAAAGAAGTAAGAAAGAAGTAAGAAAGAAGTAAGAAAGAAGTAAGAAAGAAGTAAGAAAGAAGTAAGAAAGAAAGAAGAAAGAAGTAAGAAAGAAGTAAGAAAGAAGAAAAAAGAAGTTAGAATGAAGTAAGAAAGAAGTAAGAAAGAAGAAAGAAAGAAGTAGTAAAGAAGTAAGAAAGAATTAAGAAAGAAGTAAGAAAGAAAGAAGAAAGAAGTAAGAAAGAAGTAAGAAAGAAGTAAGAAAGAAGTAAGAAAGAAGTAAGAAAGAAGAAAGAAAGAAGAAAGAAAGAATTAAGAAAGAAGTAAAAAAGAAGTAAGAAAGAAGTAAGAAAGAAGTAAGAAAGAAGTAAGAAAGAAGTAAGAAAGAAGTAAGAAGGAAGTAAGAAAGGAAGAAGAAAGAAAGAAGAATGAAGTAAGAAAGAAGTAAGAAAGAAGAAAGAAAGAATTAAGAAAGAAGAAAGAAAAAAGTAAGAAAGAAGTAACAAAGAAGTAAGAAAGAAGTTAGGAAGAAGTAAGAAAGAAGTAAGAAAGAAGTAGGAAGGAAGTAAGAAAGAAGTAAGAAAGAAAGAAGAAAGAAGTAAGAAAGAAGTAAGAAAGAAGTAAGAAAGAAAGAAGAAAGAATAAAGAAAGAAGTAAGAAAGAAGAAAAAAGAAGTAAGAAAGAAAGAAGAAAGAAAGAAGTAAGAAAGAAGTAAGAAAGAAGTAAGAAAGAAGTAAGAAAGAAGTAAGAAAGAAGTAAGAAAGAAAGAAGAAAGAAGTAAGAAAGAAAGAAGAAAGAAGTATGAAAGGAGTAAGAAAGAAGAAAGAAATAAGTAGGAAAGAAGAAAGAAAGAAGTAAGAAAGAAGTAAGAAAGAAGAAGGAAGAAGTAAGAAAGAAGTATGAAAGAAGTAAGAAAGAAGAAAAAAGAAGTAATAAAGAAGTAAGAAAGAAGTAAGAAAGAAGTAAGAAAGAAGTAAGAAGGAATGAAGAAAGAAGTAAGAAAGAAGTAAGAAAGAAGTAAGAAGGAATTAAGAAAGAAGTAAGAAAGAAGTAAGAAAGAAGTAAGAAAGAAGTAAGAAAGGAAGAAGAAAGAAAGAAGAATGAAGTAAGAAAGAAGTAAGAAAGAAGAAAGAAAGAATTAAGAAAGAAGAAAGAAAGAAGTAAGAAAGAAGTAAGAAAGAAGTAAGAAAGAAGTTAGGAAGAAGTAAGAAAGTAGTAAGAAAGAAGTATGAAAGAAGTAAGAAAGAAGAAAAAAAGAAGTAAGAAAGAAGTAAGAAAGAAGTAAGAAAGAAGTAAGAAAGAAGTAAGAAAGAAGTAAGAAAGAAAGAAGAAAGAAGTAAGAAAGAAGTAAGAAAGAAGTAAGAAAGAAAGAAGAAAGAAGTAAGAAAGGAGTAAGAAAGAAGTAAGAAAGAAGTAAGAAAGAAGAAAGAAAGAAGAAAGAAAGAAGAAAGAAGTAACAAAGAAGTAAGAAAGAAGTAAGAAAGAAGTAAGAAAGAAGTAAGAAAGAAGTAAGAAGGAATTAAGAAAGAAGTAAGAAAGAAGTAAGAAAGAAGTAAGAAAGAAGTAAGAAAGGAAGAAGAAAGAAAGAAGAATGAAGTAAGAAAGAAGTAAGAAAGAAGAAAGAAAGAATTAAGAAAGAAGAAAGAAAAAAGTAAGAAAGAAGTAAGAAAGAAGTAAGAAAGAAGTTAGGAAGAAGTAAGAAAGAAGTAAGAAAGAAGTAGGAAAGAAGTAAGAAAGAAGTAAGAAAGAATGAAGAAAGAAGTAAGAAAGAAGTAAGAAAGAAGTAAGAAAGAAAGAAGAAAGAAGTAAGAAAGAAGAAAGAAAGAAGTAAGAAAGAAGTAAGAAAGAAGAAAAAAGAAGTAAGAAAGAAAGAAGAAAGAAGTAAGAAAGAAGTAAGAAAGAAGTAAGAAAGAAGTAAGAAAGAAGTAAGAAAGAAGTAAGAAAGAAAGAAGTAAGAAAGAAGTAAGAAAGAAGTAAGAAGTAAGAAAGAAGTAAGAAAGAAGTAAGAAAGAAAGAAGAAAGAAAGAAGTAAGAAAGAAGTAAGAAAGAAGTAAGAAAGAAAGAAGAAAGAAGTAAGAAAGAAAGAAGAAAGAAGTATGAAAGGAGTAAGAAAGAAGAAAGAAATAAGTAGGAAAGAAGAAAGAAAGAAGTAAGAAAGAAGTAAGAAAGAAGAAAGAAAGAAGTAAGAAAGAAGTATGAAAGAAGTAAGAAAGAAGAAAAAAAGAAGTAAGAAAGAAGTAAGAAAGAAGTAAGAAAGAAGTAAGAAGGAATGAAGAAAGAAGTAAGAAAGAAGTAAGAAAGAAGTAAGAAGGAATTAAGAAAGAAGTAAGAAAGAAGTAAGAAAGAAGTAAGAAAGAAGTAAGAAAGGAAGAAGAAAGAAAGAAGAATGAAGTAAGAAAGAAGTAAGAAAGAAGAAAGAAAGAATTAAGAAAGAAGAAAGAAAGAAGTAAGAAAGAAGTAAGAAAGAAGTAAGAAAGAAGTTAGGAAGAAGTAAGAAAGAAGTAAGAAAGAAGTATGAAAGAAGTAAGAAAGAAGAAAAAAGAAGTAAGAAAGAAGTAAGAAAGAAGTAAGAAAGAAGTAAGAAAGAAGTAAGAAAGAAGTAAGAAAGAAGTAAGAAAGAAAGAAGAAAGAAGTAAGAAAGAAGTAAGAAAGAAGTATGAAAGAAGTAAGAAAGAAGTAAGAAAGAAAGAAGAAAGAAGTAAGAAAGAAGTAAGAAAGAAGTAAGAAAGAAGTAAGAAAGAAGAAAGAAAGAAGAAAGAAAGAACTAAGAAAGAAGTAACAAAGAAGTAAGAAAGAAGTAAGAAAGAAGTAAGAAAGAAGTAAGAAAGAAGTAAGAAGGAATTAAGAAAGAAGTAAGAAAGAAGTAAGAAAGAAGTAAGAAAGGAAGAAGAAAGAAAGAAGAATGAAGTAAGAAAGAAGTAAGAAAGAAGAAAGAAAGAATTAAGAAAGAAGAAAGAAAAAAGTAAGAAAGAAGTAAGAAAGAAGTAAGAAAGAAGTTAGGAAGAAGTAAGAAAGAAGTAAGAAAGAAGTAGGAAAGAAGTAAGAAAGAAGTAAGAAAGAAAGAAGAAAGAAGTAAGAAGAAGTAAGAAAGAAGTAAGAAGAAAGAAGAAGAAGAAGAAGTAAGAAAGAAGAAAGAAAGAAGAAAGAAAGAAGTAAGAAAGAAGAAAAAGAAGTAAGAAAGAAAAGAAAGAAGTAAGAAAGAAGTAAGAAAGAAGTAAGAAAGAAGTAAGAAAGAAGTAAGAAAGAAGTAAGAAAGAAAGAAGTAAGAGAGAAGTAAGAAAGAAGTAAGAAGAAGTAAGAAAGAAGTAAGAAAGAAAGAAGAAAGAAGTAAGAAGAAAGAAGAAAGAAGTATGAAGAAGTAAGAAAGAAGAAAGAAATAAGTAGGAAAGAAGAAAGAAAGAAGTAAGAAAGAAGTAGGAAAGAAAGAAGAAAGAAGTAAGAAAGAAGTAAGAAAGAAGGAAGAAGAAGTAAGAAAGAAGTAAGAAAGAAAGAAGAAAGAAGTAAGAAAGAAGTAAGAAAGAAGTAAGAAAGAAGTAAGAAAGAAGTAAGAAAGAAGTAAGAAAGAAGTATGTAAGAAGTAAGAAAGAAGAAAAAAAGAAGTAAGAAAGAAGTAAGAAAGAAGTAAGAAAGAAGTAAGAAAGAAGTAAGGAAGAAGTAAGAAAGAAAGAAGAAAGAAGTAAGAAAGAAGTAAGAAGAAGAAAAAAGAAGTTAGAATGAAGTAAGAAAGAAGTAAGAAAGAAGTAAGAAAGAAGAAAGAAAGAAGTAAGAAAGAAGTAAGAAAGAATTAAGAAAGAAGTAAGAAAGAAGAAAGAAGTAAGAAAGAAGTAAGAAAGAAGTAAGAAAGAAGTAAGAAAGAAGAAAGAAAGAAGAAAGAAAGAACTAAGAAAGAAGTAAAAAGAAGTAAAAAGAAGTAAGAAAGAAGTAAGAAAGAAGTAAGAAAGAAGTAAGAAAGAAGTAAGAAGGAATTAAGAAAGAAGTAAGAAAGACGTAAGAAAGAAGTAAGAAAGAAGTAAGAAAGGAAGAAGAAAGAAAGAAGAATGAAGTAAGAAAGAAGTAAGAAAGAAGAAAGAAAGAATTAAGAAAGAAGAAGAAAGAAGTAAGAAAGAAGTAAGAAAGAAGTAAGAAAGAAGTTAGGAAGAAGTAAGAAAGAAGTAAGAAAGAAGTAAGAAAGAAGTAAGAAAGAAGTATGAAAGAAGTAAGAAAGAAGAAAAAAGAAGTAAGAAAGAAGTAAGAAAGAAGTAAGAAAGAAGTAAGAAAGAAGTAAGAAAGAAGTAAGAAAGAAGTAAGAGAGAAGAAGAAATAGTAAGAAAGAAGTAAGAAAGAAGAAAAAAGAAGTTAGAATGAAGTAAGAAAGAAGTAAGAAAGAAGAAAGAAAGAAGTAATAAAGAAGTAAGAAAGAATTAAGAAAGAAGTAAGAAAGAAAGAAGAAGAAGTAAGAAAGAAGTAAGAAAGAAGTAAGAAAGAAGTAAGAAAGAAGTAAGAAAGAAGTAAGAAGGAAGTAAGAAATAAGAAAGAAAGAATTAAGAAAGAAGAAGAAAAAAGTAAGAAAGAAGTAAGAAAGAAGTAAGAAAGAAGTTAGGAAGAAGTAAGAAAGAAGTAAGAAAGAAGTATGAAAGAAGTAAGAAAGAAGTAAGAAAGAAAGAAGAAAGAAGTAAGAAAGGAGTAAGAAAGAAGTAAGAAAGAAGTAAGAAAGAGAAAGAAAGAAGAAAGAAAGAACTAAGAAAGAAGTAACAAAGAAGTAAGAAAGAAGTAAGGAAGAAGTAAGAAAGAAGTAAGAAAGAAGTAAGAAGGAATTAAGAAAGAAGTAAGAAAGAAGTAAGAAAGAAGTAAGAAAGAAGTAAGAAAGGAAGAAGAAAGAAAGAAGAATGAAGTAAGAAAGAAGTAAGAAAGAAGAAAGAAAGAATTAAGAAGAAGAAAGAAAAAAGTAAGAAAGAAGTAAGAAAGAAGTAAGAAAGAAGTTAGGAAGAAGTAAGAAAGAAGTAAGAAAGAAGTAGGAAAGAAGTAAGAAAGAAGTAAGAAAGAAAGAAGAAAGAAGTAAGAAAGAAGTAAGAAAGAAGTAAGAAAGAAAGAAGAAAGAAGTAAGAAAGAAGAAAGAAAGAAGTAAGAAAGAAGTAAGAAAGAAGAAAAAGAAGTAAGAAAGAAAGAAGAAAGAAGTAAGAAAGAAGTAAGAAAGAAGTAAGAAAGAAGTAAGAAAGAAGTAAGAAAGAAGTAAGAAAGAAAGAAGTAAGAAAGAAGTAAGAAAGAAGTAAGAAAGAAGTAAGAAAGAAGTAAGAAAGAAGTAAGAAAGAAGAAGAAAGAAAGAAGTAAGAAAGAAGTAAGAAAGAAGTAAGAAGAAAGAAGACAAGAAGTATGAAAGGAGTAAGAAAGAAGAAAGAAATAAGTAGGAAAGAAGAAAGAAAGAAGTAAGAAAGAAGTAAGAAAGAAAGAAAGAAAGAAGAAGAAAGAAGTAAGAAAGAATAAGAAAGAAGTAAGAAAGAAGTAAGAAGAAGAAAAAGAAGTAGAAAGAAGAAGAAGAAAGAAGTAAGAAGAAGTAAGAAAGAAGTAAGAAAGAAGTAAGAAAGAAGTAAGAAAGAAGTAAGTAAGAAAGAAGAAAGAAGTAAGAAAGAAAGAAGAAAGAAGTATGAAAGGAGTAAGAAAGAAGAAAGAAATAAGTAGGAAAGAAGAAAGAAAGAAGTAAGAAAGAAGTAAGAAAGAAGAAGAAAGAAGTAAGAAAGAAGTATGAAAGAAGTAAGAAAGAAGAAAAAAGAAGTAATAAAGAAGTAAGAAAGAAGTAAGAAAGAAGTAAGAAAGAAGTAAGAAGGAATGAAGAAAGAAGTAAGAAAGAAGTAAGAAAGAAGTAGAAGGAATTAAGAAAGAAGTAAGAAAGAAGTAAGAAAGAAGTAAGAAAGAAGTAAGAAAGGAAGAAGAAAGAAAGAAGAATGAAGTAAGAAAGAAGTAAGAAAGAAGAAAGAAAGAATTAAGAAAGAAGAAGAAAGAAGTAAGAAAGAAGTAAGAAAGAAGTAAGAAAGAAGTTAGGAAGAAGTAAGAAAGAAGTAAGAAAGAAGTATGAAAGAAGTAAGAAGAAGAAAAAGAAGTAAGAAAGAAGTAAGAAAGAAGTAAGAAAGAAGTAAGAAAGAAGTAAGAAAGAAGTAAGAAAGAAGAAGACAAGAAGTAAGAAAGAAGTAAGAAAGAAGTATGAAAGAAGTAAGAAAGAAGTAAGAAAGAAAGAAGAAAGAAGTAAGAAAGGAGTAAGAAAGAAGTAAGAAAGAAGTAAGAAGAAGAAAGAAAGAAGAAAGAAAGAACTAAGAAAGAAGTAACAAAGAAGTAAGAAAGAAGTAAGAAAGAAGTAAGAAAGAAGTAAGAAAGAAGTAAGAAGGAATAAGAAAGAAGTAAGAAAGAAGTAAGAAAGAAGTAAGAAAGAAGTAAGAAAGGAAGAAGAAAGAAAGAAGAAAGAAGTAAGAAAGAAGTAAGAAAGAAGAAAGAAAGAATTAAGAAAGAAGAAAGAAAAAAGTAAGAAAGAAGTAAGAAAGAAA